>NC_079170.1:79372897-79472897 GCF_947568905.1 Ostrea edulis
ACTAAGTCAGGGGACATCCTGGTCAGTATGTGTACTACTGATAAAAGCCAACGTAAAATTGTCCGTTATCAGGGACACACAGTGAAACAGGAAATAGATAGAGATGAAGATGGAGAACCAATCTATAAAGGAGGAGAATACCTACTGTGTGTGGTGGAGAACAACAATGGAGATATCTGTGCCACTGATAATAATGCCGACACCGTGGTCGTGGTGGACAAGTCAGGAAGAGTCCGATTCCGATACGACGGTACACCAGCCAGGAGGAAGGAGTCATTTAATCCTGTAGATATAGTGACAGACTCCATGAGTCAGATCATTGTGGCAGATTTCAACAATGCCTGTCTACACATCCTGGATCAGAACGGACAGTTCTTGAGATGTGTGGACAATTGTGGACTAGATAAACCTCATGGACTGAGTGTGGACAGTGAGGGGAGGTTGTGGGTAGGGCTAGCTCTATCAGGAGAAGTGAAAGTGATTCAGTACATGAAATAAACACACACTGTTTACAACGTGTAATATACAGACATCAGATGATGACAAAGTTCACACAGTGCATTAGTTCATTGAGATATAAAAATCCTAATCACGTTATAACTGACAGAACTGGCATGATAACTTTAAGTTACATCTCCATGGTTATATATGTATGGTCTAGCTGTTTGAGAACTGGCAAAATCAAATTCAGACAGAAACCCCGAAACCATCCCAAATACTCGTACCAAATAAAACCTGTGATTAGGTTTAAAAGTATCAGACCCCCCCCCCCCCCTCGTATATTCTAACATATCTTAATGTTTTATTTACTTTCTGTTTTGAAAATATAAGTAGTTGATGTTACTCTAGCTGTTATTTAAATTGCCTCAGGAGCCTTAATTGCTTTTCTGGACCATTATAATCATTTGCAATACAAATTTGAAATTTTATAGAATACATGTACTTTTATGTAATTTTGCACAGCGTCATAGTATATAAAGGATCGTATATTATCTGCAACTGGGATTTTCAACTGGTCAGTCTTTTAGGCGATTTTGAAGCCCCGAGAGAAATATGTTAGCTGGTGTATACAGAAGACACAGGATATTACGTGTATTTCCTGCTGCACGTTTTTAAAAGGTTTATAAATGCAGTGTAATAATTTTTCTTGTGTAGGTAAATCAAAATATAATATTGATCGTTAAATGTAATGAATCAAAGGTAAAATTATTTAGATTGATTGTTAATCATATTTAGAGTACTGGAAAAATTCATGAATCGATAGAATTCCTCTTGTGACACGTGGGATCCTCCACACTCTGGGCCTCCCTCTGATGGATTGATAAGAGAGGTTTCCGATGAAGAGGCTGATGCTTGATTTTCAGAGACATTCTGTTCCCAAATTGTTACTCCCCCCCCCCCTCCAAAAAAAGCAGTGATCCCCGCTAATTTTTCCTCGCGTAAAACTAAATTAATGTTATTCTGTTTGTCATTGTGGAGCTTACCGTTATTTAAGATGTTGTAAAGTCTGTTATCTTTAAATACAAAGTTTGATTCACCAACATACCCCCCTCTTCTATTTTATGTCAGTAGTAAAAAGTAGTGGAATTGTAAGGTGGTGCCAATGAGTTGAATCCATGTATTTTAGCCCCCCACCCCCCCCCCCCCCCCCCCCCCCCCCCCCCCCCACTCTTTCTTACGACGCAAAATATTTGAGCTTTGGGTTGGAACCATACACGGTTTTTGTGTTGTGCGAATAAACAGGGTAATAATCAGAAACTTTTCTAATCTCTAATGTTCCTTTTTAGCTCACCTGAGCTGAAAACTCAAGGGAGCTTTTCTGATCGCCTGTTGTCCGTTGTCTGTTCGTCTGTCTGTAAACTTTTTACATTTTCGATTTCTTCTCCAGAACCACTGGATCAACTTCAACCAAACTTGGCCAAAAGCATTCGTGGGTGAAGGTCTTGCTAGATTGTTCAAATGAAGGGTCATGTTCCTTTCAAAGGAGAGATAATCGCAAAAATAGGATGGGGTTATTTAAAAATCTTCTCAAGAACCACTGGGCCAGAAAAATTGAAATTTACATGAACGCTTCCTGACATAGTGCAAATTCAATTTTGTTAAAATCATGGCCCCCGGGGGTTGGATAGGGCCACAATAGGGGATCAAAGTTTTACATACAAATATATAGGGAAAATCTTCTTTTGCTCAAGAACCACTGAACCAGAAAAGCTGAGATTTACATGAAAGCTTCCTTACCTAGTGCAGATTTAAGTTTGTTAAAATCATGGCTCCTGGGGATAGGATGGGGCCACAAGTGGGGGTGGGGGATCAAAGTTTTGCATACAAATATATAGAGAAAATCTCTAAAAATCTTCTCAAAAACTACTGGGTCAGGAAAGTTGACAATTACATGAAAGCTTCCTAACATAGTGCAGATTCAAGTTTGTAAAAATCATGGCCCCGGGGGCAGGATGGGGGCAACAAGGGGGATTAAAGTTTTACATAGAAATATAATGGGAAAATATTTGAAAACCTTCTCAAAAACTACTGGTCCAAGAAAGTGGAAATTTACACCAAAGCTTCCTAACATAATGCAGATTGAAGTTTGTTAAAAGCATGATCCCCGAGTATAGGATGTGCCACAATAGGGAATCAAAATTTTACGTATAAATATATAGGGAAAATCTTCAAACATCTTCTCAAAAACTACTGGGCCAGGAAAGTTGAAATTTATATGAAAGCTTCCTGACATAGTGCAGATTCAAATTTATCAAAATCATGGCCCCCGGGGGTAAGACGAGGCGACAATAGAGGATCAAAGTTTTATATACAAATATATCATTAAAAATCTTCTTTTGAAAAATCACTGGGCCAGAAAAGTTTACATTCACATGAAACCTTCCTGACATATAGTCCAGATTCAATATTGAAACAAAGATTATGGCCTCCGGAAGTAGGTTGGGGCCACAATAAGGATCAAAGTTTTACATGCGAGTATATTGGAAAAATCTTTAAATATGAGCCAAGGTGACTCAGGTGAGCGATGTGCATGGCCCATGGGCCTCTTGTTTGATGTGCCGTTGACCAACCGGTACAGCTTGTGCGATAATAAGGGTGTTGCTAAAACGCGGAACGGAAAACGGAGCGGGAATCTGAAAAGAATTTAACAATTAGAATGATTAATGTCGCTAAGATAATACCAAAAAATCGGGGAAAATAATTTGTTATGATTAAAATCAAAATTTGGGGAATTAGTTTACAAGCGGTAGCACAATTTTATCTTAAAATTCTGCATCATAAATTGATTAAGCGAAGTTAAACGTTTGTATAAGAATTTACAAAGCGTTGTACAAGAATTTTGAAATGTCGGCATTGACAGATGTGTGAGCGTGCAGCAACACCTATGGGTAGAGAATGGAAAAAACACACGTACTTTATAAGTCCCCTTCCCACGGTGGCAAAACGTCATTAACGCACATTTACATGTAAATTTACACATAATACCGTGTATGTGCACGTGTATACTTACAACAGGGATTGCGGTATGTATATAACAACGACAATTCATGATCTTATTAAGTTAGTAAGTTAAACATCTTGTGATTGATATATTATTGATAAGTAACAGGTTAGTGACCGCAGCACTCCGATCCTAAATATGAGGGAGGGGGACTTCTAGCAGTTTATTTATAAATCAAATACTTGTATCTTAATATTTAGATTCATAATGAGATGACCTTTTAATTCCATTCAATCATAAATTGTCTGTTAGTCTTTTAGGTACTTCATATCTGTTAATTTTTCATACTATTGATCGTAAACTTCACATTAGTTTTCATGGTTCTGTTTCAATTTTTCTTTCCCACTGTATCTCTTTGGGTTCAACATTAATTCGCAGGATGTTGGTAAATGTACGAATTTTCACAAAGACCCTAAATTCATCCCAAATAAGGCAAACCTTTTATACACACCAGACGAGTTCACTTTAAAATTTGATGTGGTACATGAATGCATACATGTAAGGTGAAGATAACGAACGGCGATCAATCTCATAACTCCTACAAGCAATACAAAATAGATAGTTGGGCAAACACGGACCCCTGGACACACCAGAGGTGGGATCAGGTGCCTAGGAGGAGTAAGCATCCCCTGTTGACCGGTCACACCCGCCATGAGACCCATATCCTGATCAGGTAAACGGAGTTGTTTGCAGTCAACGTCAGTGTGCCAAGAACGCCTTAACAATCGGTATGAAACACGTCAACAGCATTTGATCCAATGCGATGTCGTATTGACGAACTAGATCGTTATAACGACCATATAATTTGCGAAATGCTGACTTCAATCGAGACTGTTGAAACTCCTGTACCATCAACTTGTTTGTCAGTAGCTTACCTCGATTTAAAAACCGACTATACCCAGAACAAGCTCTTGCATATCGAATTAGTTGAGATATATAAACACCATATGCAGGTGATAATGGAATATTGCTACATAAATTTGGGAAGTTGACGATGGAGAAGCTGAAATCATCCCGTTTGTCATACAGTTGAGTTGTCAGTTTGCCGTGTGTAGGGCTGAATTACGAATAAACGAAAGTTCGATTTATAAGAAGGTTATGTTTGGGGGAAATTGTTTGGAAAAAAAAGTTTTATCTTTTGTACTGTTGTTTTCGGGGGGGGGGGGTGTGGTGGGGAGGGGGGGGGTGTTATTCATTGGATATATGCAATTTGAAAATTCGAGGGTTTTTTTTTCAGTATGAATAGTTTTTTTCATTCTTTTCTCTTTCTTTATTGATATTTATGAAATTCATTCTCAACATGTCCCCTGTTGCGGGTTTAAATTACAACTCTGACTACGTTAGCCTGCTTTTCTTTTCTTTTTTTAAACTGGTCCCCTATTAACGTAAACCCGGGACAGGGGAAATGTTGAAAATGGATTAAAAGCAGGTAAGTGTTGATTTCCTTGTGACGGTATTTTGCATTGCTGTTAAATATTTGAAAACAACTTGTGTATTGCGTAAATCCAGGCACATCTGAGTCGAAACGTCGGTCGAAGCATAAACCGTCACCGACTCCGGCATTTACACGTTTTCATTAAAGTCGATGTCTCGACTTCTCTAAAGTGAATACTGCTTGTACCGACTCCATTGGTGAAGTGGACCCATGTTTTCATCTGCCACTCAATGTCTTTTTGTGCAATGCTCAGGTAAAATTTTCTTGTCAAAGTTTGTCCATCAAATATCGGTCTATAAAAAGAATAATGCATGTGATTACAGAACCAGAAGACTATGCTGTAAATTAACGCAATACATTGTAACACCCCTCCCCCCAAATTCAATGAAAAAATGAATGTTTAACGCAATAATAAGGTTAAAGGCTTCCATATGGAAATGTACAATAATTATGTGGTGAAATTATACCCCAAATTCACAACTATAATTATACGGTGTAATTAAATTGTTACGGTTAAACGCAGAAAAAAGTGCTAACCATGTGTTAACTGCGATCAAGCTACCACTGTGGTAACGCACTTTGAACAAAATTACACACTTTGAAAAAAAAAACCGGACTTTAAAAATTCAAATTGTGTTAAAATTGGGACTTTGAAAAAATTTCAAAGTGCTTTAACTTGGGGACCAAGTCAATGCACTTTGAAAATCATTTTCATAGTGCGTTCTGAGTGTGCGTCAGCATTTCATTCATTGTGACACTAAACGCACTTTGAAATATATAAAAATTCTGAAACTTTGATTCTAATAAGTAGAGGGAATAATTAAATGTATTTCTTTCTCAAAATGAGAGGAATTGATCAACTGTTGTGGGAAACGGGGAAGGGAAAACCAAAGATTTCTTTATGGTATTTTTTACCAGTAAATCATTCACATTGATTACATGCAGACGAGCCCCATTCCCAATTTAATCAGAATTTTATTAGATCCGCTCGCATATTCACTACACTAGCATCTAGAGAATGTCGTCAGAGGTCAAACTCGAAATGGTGACCATCTCAAAGGATCCTGCTTTTAACAAAATACATGCAAGGTAGTTGTAAAATACTGTTTTCGGAGAGGACCATTCTGTACTCAGCAAAGGTTTATGGGTGAAAGAGCTAGGTACGTTTGTTATCATAACTAGGCCCTGTAAAATACTTAAAAAACGAAGAACAATTATCAATACAAATCATTGATATATATGAAGTTGATGACCCCTAGTATTTATATATCGGCGGATCTAGGTCTCTTGTAATGTTGAGTACTATTCAAACCTATCCGGAATCTTTTAGGAGAAAATTCCATGTGGCCACATGCATAGGCCACAAAAAGCAGTAAACTAAAGATAGATTATCTTCAAAAGATGTAATTGTGCATGTCTCGTTCTGGCCGTTGTTTGTGGCCAACTTCTTCTCTTTTTTCTTTTTATATCTAATCAGGGGTCTGATTTTGACGTTTGTGCACATGCAGGCGGGTCGCCATGTAGCGCACAGCAACGAATATGTACATACAGTACACGACACGAGTTTTATGCGTGTTCCACGCAACGCGGTGGAACAAATTTGCCCCAAACACGGTGGACCTTTAAAATTGTCGGCACCTTTGAAGTCCTATTTTTCCGCGCGAGCTAGACATTGAAGTCCACGGAGGATCTCCGTGGATGCCACCGCGCATCTCCGTGGATGTCACCTGTACCTCCGTCGATGCCACCGTGTACCTCCGTGTAATAAAACAAAGAAATAATTTCCGAAATGATTCACCCAAAAAACCTTTTCGCTTGGCCAGCATACATGCCCTCACCCCATTACTTATTTAGAAATCAGCTATAAATCATTCAATTCTTGTAATTGTTGTTTAATGATACGTTGGTGTTTTCGGTTCATATCCGTATGTAGACTTCCCTGCAGACGTTCACACCTTTTTATGAAACGCCCAAATTCTCGACATCCTGTATATAAACACCTGTGTTATTCCTACCACTCGTCGGTACATTGTTTCACGGCACGTGCAGCACAATTTCACCAAATAAAAGAGAAGGGTCATGAACAACGACAATCACATGCCAGTAATTTCAATTTGATAAACAGGAGCTCAAAGAATGTGTACCATAAGCAATAGTTTATTTTTACGTAAAGTTTTCATTGTAATTAGGAATATGTGATTAAGGTCAGCTATATACATGTACATGTTTACATTGGATATGATTTTCATTATGTACTCAACTGTGAAGCAATGTGAGCAAAGAATCAATTTTTTATCACTTAAACAAATAAATATTAAAACTATCTTTACTTTTAAACAAACCTTTAGAAAATTCCGTACTTTCATTAAGAAAATTTCATTAGAATGCCCATACTTCACATTAATCATAACACGGCTTTTAAGGTTTTTTTTTCTAACTTGATAAATACTTTATTACACGCATGTATCATTTACTAAATGTATATATAACAGCTTTTTGTCTTTATATTTTTGTATACCATTGCATAATGGTGATGAGATCCAATAAATTGAATTGAGTACATGTAGTCTTGAAATATCACAAAGTAAAGAGTTGACAACGATTGAAATAAAAATGCAGACGTTTTCTCGTTTATTCAGTAACTCAATAACTTGCGCGTCTTCTGAATGAAAGTTGTAAAACAAACGTACTAGGTTTTGGTCAGTTATAACATAATACGGGGGTAAAATTCATCTAATCTCCGCTAGCAATGGGTTTTGAGTCAACTGTGCCTTCGTGAACGAATAATCTCGGCTAACGAAGATGAAAAAAAAGAAGCCTAAATAGTCCGCTTGCATTAACATGTATTATGAAGGTGCAATCGAAGAATTATCCAGTAAATCCAATGATGTTGCAGTATATATAGCATGCATTTGTTTTATTTTTGACTGAGAGGGAGATAGACAGCTAAGCACGTAACATCGTTTAAAAAAAAGGGGGGGGGGGGGGCTCATTCATTAGTCCTAACCCGGACCAGCCGAAAAATTTAACATGTAAAGAAAACAAAATGGGAAATAAAAAAAAATATATCAGAATAAAAGGGGATGGATAATTAATCAGAAAGAAATTGTACTTTCAAGATTTATACTGAACGTATTAAACTTCCCGTATCTGCATACATTCATCTCTCTCTCTCTCTCTCTCTCTCTCTCTCTCTCTCTCTCTCTCTCTTGCCTTCATTATCTAATGCATCTATAGATTAAATTAAAGATTATAATAATCGATAGCGTATATGAATAAAAGCAAATAATCGTTAAGTCATTTCTGTTTATATTTATATTAGTTTTTGGTTTTTTTTTCATGAACTAGTTGCATTTGACACCGAGGATTTACATCCTTAAATATTGATTACAAGCACGTAGAATCGGAGAGGGTGTACTTTGAAAACTTGAAAGGTTTTCGCAATCGGAAAATTTAAGCACCATTTTTGTTGTTATTTTATTGCTTGTCAAGAAATTTATACAACTTAACCGGCAACATACCCCTTCTGATACATTGAAAAATATAAGTAATGTTAGAACGGGGCTCTATAAAGTTCAATCTGCAGTTTGGTCATACTTCGTCATTCAACAACTTATTCAAAATAAAAAAAAAATGTTTGTCGGATTAGCGGTACTATGATGTATGACTATAACAATGACCTGTGTATAACTTGTACATTCCATGCAAATTCGAAGGGGTTTTCGCCTCAGTAGAACAATGGGGGTCAGCTAATCCGTGTATTTGAAATCAACAGAAGTGCTTAGCTTCTTGCGGAAAGTGTGAAATATATTGGGTCGGCGCAAGATACCCGTGATCTTAGACTAGATCTGATATCGCGCCGACCCAATATATTTCACACTTTTCATGAGAAGTCAAAACCCAAATTAGCTAACCGTAATTTAGTTATCTGTGAGAAAGACCCTAAGAATTTGCATGGTATATACTTATTATACAAAAATCATTGCATTATCCAGACACTCCCGATGAACATTTTTTTTTTATATGAAAACCTCTATCAAAGTACATCGAACATAAGTCTAGGTCAAATGTAATTAACTCGGGATTTTAAAAATAAATCATTCGATGGTTTGTATTTTTGCTTCTATTAATTACGTAATAAATTAATTCCAATTTGTTAATCATCGACAATGCTCTAATTTCTATATTGGATCAAGTTATATTTGTCAAGATGCATATCAACACAATATGATGGAGGTAATTATGTTAAACAGCGCATTTGTCACAGAGAGAGAGAGAGAGAGAGAGAGAGAGAGAGAGCACATCGGTAATTATTAAATATCCCTATCACATGTTGTACATGTATGTTTTTCATTTACTGAATATACTAATTCGCATTCAAAACAGGAATTGCCTGCAAGTACGCATTATTTAAACATAGAATTTAAGAATATTTTAATGAAGAAAGAAGACTAAAGAAAAAAAGTCAAAACCAGGTTTTCTTAAAAACATAATATATAGTGTTTGGTATCGTTGGAATCGGCTCAATATGCTGAAAAACAATATAAGTATCAGGGGTGGGGGGGGGGATATTGACATTTTTTCTTTTCTTAAAATTCCACCCTTATCTTGATTATTTGGCCTGCGGCACATTTTCACATCTCCCGCAAGGCACCCGTGGCCAGAACAAAGCTCTTAGCAGCTGTGTGTATTCGCAAATAACACACACCGTGGAACACAGAGGACACGGTGTATCTCCGTGGATTTTCCACCGTGGTCTTTCCACGGTGGGGTGTATAAAACTCGTGTCGTGTACTGTACAGTGATATAAGGAAATTAATCACAACGTAATGTACTTGTTATTGTTTTAGCAATCACAATGATATAATGTATTAATAATTACAATCTAAAAAATATCAATTTATGAACAAATTCAGTTCGGGTCATTGAAATACAAACAGTAACCGGACTGAATAAAATGCAGTAGGCCTACTAGGTCGGCTATGCTGCACAGTTGTACATAAATATGGAATGATAATGCCAATATAAAGATAAATTGGTTAATCCAACAGTTTAATACACATCATCTAATATGTTTTACGGTGTGACAAGTTTTGGCATTAGTATCTATATCCAAAACAGGACAAAAACAACCCGAAGTTAGCATGCGGACGGAGCTGTATCAAAGCATCCTAATTTTGGACATTTGATCCGCCTATATATATTGAACGCGGGAAATAAAACGCAAATTGATGTAAACAGTACATTGTGACGTCCTATTCAGCGTCGTTATTTAGCAAATTCACAAACATAGCGTTTGAACCACAACAAGGAACATGGTGTTAATCGTGGAGTGATTATATATGATTAAAAAAATAAGATTCACATGCTTTTACGGATTTTATGTGTAACATCTCAGAATGACGTGAACTAGGGTAGACGAGAGTCAAAATGGGAGAATACATGTCCACGCGCTAATATTCGAATCGACGCCATTGGTACCAAACTTTTCAAGTTCCATAGGTATGGTTTAATTTTTCATTATTTTCCTATATTTTCCTTTTCAACGTGTTTATACGTGTTACCTATAGGGAGAGCTCCGCTCTCACAGCCCTTCGGGCCGTGAGAGGGCTTCGCCCTCTAAAAATAGTATTGAACCTTGTTTACATTGACAACGTACAGTGCGGACCCAAAAAGCTGTTCCAAGCAAAACAGTTTCAAAACGTCATAGTGAAAAATGTGACGTCATTGTTGCATACTTATAAAGAAAGACGTCATGATTACCAACCACAAGTAACTGTCATAGTTGATAGAATGTTCAAGTCTTCTCTTGGGTTCATGCATTACTGTTTTAGCAACGTTTAGGCCTTACAACTATGTAAAAAATAAAAATAAAAAATAGCATCTGTATGCATGGTTACTGTAAATCACCGTCAATCGTGAATCAGTCCCTTTAATGTTTTTTTCCCCAACTATTGATGTGCGGATACCCATTATTGTTGAGTACCCAAATTTTTCATCATTATCGATATTTATAAAACGTCCGACATTTCATAAATAGTGTGTGATTTTTTTTTCCTAATCAAAATTATTGTCGTAATGCTCGTGAATTATCCATGATGTTTACAATCTAATTAAAATCAGATGTGCGAGTACGCGAGCGGATCTAACATCTAATTTTAATTACATTGTGATATTTACTAAATAATATGGAAATATGACTAGATCTACCATAAATCATAGAAGTAGGTCTATAAGAAGGATAGGTCTGCGCAAATGCTTTCATTATAATCAAATTAAAATTTGAGCATCATTCTATCACTGCCGCGGTGGCCGAGAGGTTAGAGCGTTTGCCCCGCATGCGGAAGGCCCGGGGCCGCGACACACGCTCGGCTTCAGATGTGAATGTCACGGGACTTTAAAAACAGATGACCCGTATCACAGTAGATGTGACACGCTAAAGAACCGTCACCGCACCGTACGCACCGAGGATAGGCCTAAATTTGAAGCCCTTCACCGGTCTTGGTGACGTCTCCATATGAGTGTAAAATTCTCGAGTGAGACGTTAAGCAAGATACAATCAATCAATAAATCTATCATCGTAAAATGAAGTTAGATGAATGAACAGTTTACTTCAAATCTATGGCATGAACAACTTTAAATAGCTTGCTGATTCATTCATCTAATTCTGGGTCTTGTCGGACTATTACCAAGAATTTCCTAATCGGGATGCAAAAATTGAGAGAAAAGAATAAAAGGAAATCAATCTAATTAAAATTAGAATTTCCATCCGTTCCCAGGTTTTCAATACGTTGCGTTCATCGAAAACTGGGAAGCAGATGGAAGATCTAATTCTAATTAGATTGAAAATCGCGCATATAATAAAAATTCTTTTAAATATGTGAAACTAAAATACATGCACTAAGTTCTTCTTGATTTTGATTGCACAATTATATGTAACCGTGTGATTCCTTAATACCCGCGGTATGACAAAGGGAAATTACACATTCTTTCAATTTTCTATTAAAATAATTCAACTTGTTAAAATATATACCTACGACATTTAAGGGAAACAGACATTATTTTAATTCCAGTCACTTTCCTTATAATGTATTTTTCACATGGGTAAAAGGGCATGACAAAATTTGTAAATGTCGATCAAATATGGAAGACCCGTGCAACATACACCAAGCGCAAAATATATTTCAAAAAGAATTCATGAAAATTTCAAAAAAAAAAAAAAAAAAAAAAAAAAAACCTGTTGACTATATCCATAGGTAATAGCTCACATTGATTCTCTGTGTGCCAAAATTCGCACTTTTTCGGCAATAATTGGTAATGATATATTACAAAAACATGGTCTAGCCTAGTTCTTAATTCCACGGTTAAAACTAAACACACTTATCTTTTATTTTGTAGATTTCTTTCTATTCCGTTTAGGGTCGGATAATTCGAAGTAGTTCTTTTTTGCCTTCCAAAACGTTGTTCATAAACGTCGACGTCATGACGTTATGTGCGATTTTTTGTTAGAAATAACGCTATATTTAACGAACGCTTACAAGAAAATGACAAGAGAGATAAGGAAAAATTAATGTGTTCTGACAATGACAGATTGTGGACATCTTATGTGTTTAATTTGATCAAATTTGTAGGCAGGGCCGATTTTGCTTCCTAACGTACCTAGCTCTTTGAGCCTGGCAAAGCCAAGGGGAGAGAAATATGCTCCAGACAAGGATTTTACACAGAGAAGTTAGTTCGTCTTTGGCCCTTGATCTAAAAAAGTTGTTTCATGGACACTGCTCATCCTCCGCTCACTGACACTCAACGGGTGGCATTTGAGCTCGACTGGGCCAAGGGTTGAGAAAATATTCCCCAGAGAAAAATCTTACACAGATAGGTTTATCTACAGTGACCTTTGATTTAGGAAATTGGATCAGGATTACGACACATCCTCTAACCGTGGACAGTCTATGGGTGAAGGTTTTGCCAGACTTTGTCAAGGGAAAGGAATATTGTTCAAGGCAAATGAAATAGGACGAACGGTCAGAGGAATGGACAGTCAAATCATTGTAGGGCTCTCGCAAAGCCAAGCCCTTATGTATGATTCCCCAAAAAGTCTAAATCTTAGATCCGAAATGACGTCATAATCAAATACTAAGATTCAAACAATTATCTATCATATTTTTAAAAAAGAAAATCGATCGAGCCGTGCAAAATTTGTTGTTTTTTCTTTCTTTACAAAGTTCGTTAATTTGGACAATATCAACACACTTTGAAAAATAATATATGTTTTTCAAGTCCGTTGACTTAGTCCCAGATTTAACGCATTTGGAAATTTTTTTCAAAAAGCATAATTCTCCAAAGTGCGTTACATAATATATTATACAATTGCCGCACATGAAGTCAGCTGAATATCACGTAACACTTAATAAAGAGGCCCTACCTACAAGGAAAACTGCAGATATACCTGGGTTACTATACTAAATGAATAACATTTTCTTCTGACCCTACAGCTGTATTTATGAAATAAATGGTTAAGTAAAATACATATATGTAAGTTTAGATTTACTGTCTTATTATCTATTGAACTGTGATCTACAGCATCCCCTTTTGGAAACCTCTTAAACCTCAATAGGAACTAGAACAACACGGCGCCTATTATGCTGATTTTCTTTCTTGTCTTAGATTGTTGGTATTCATGGAACACCCTGTTCCATTGACATGCAGATATCAACACAATTAAAAATCGATATCCTTTGATCCATGTACAGGGGTTTGGAGTGTGCAAAACTTTATCTTCAAGCTCTTCCTAAATAGTTGATGATTTTAATAAAATAATGATGTATATATTTTAAAGTGTTTTTTTCAGTTTCGTTGACGTAATGGAAAATATAACTTTTTGATGTTGTATATTTACATGTATATACACTGTAAATAAATACATATACAATGATTAGATTTGTATTTCCTTTGAACTGACAAATGTTCATTCACAACAATATTTTACGTATTTAGAGCTTTGAAAAAATGGTAAACGGATCTATCATCTGATTTTAATTCAATTACAGTGACCTTATTTACGTGTAATGTTCTGATTCGCTACATTTATTGGTGTATTTGTTGTGACCTTATTTACGTGTAATGTTCTGATTCGCTACATTTATTGGTGTGTTTGGTGTGACCTTATTTACGTGTAATGCTCTGATTCGCTAAATTTATTGGTGTATTTGTTGTGACCTTATTTACGTGTAATGTTCTGATTCGCTACATTTATTGGTGTGTTTGTTGTGACCTTATTTACGTGTAATGCTCTGATTCGCTACATTTATTGGTGTATTTGTTGTGACCTTAATTACGTGTAATGTTCTGATTCGCTACTTTATTGGTGTATTTGTTGTGACCTTATTTACGTGTAATGTTCTGATTCGCTACATTTATTGGTGTATTTGTGGTGACCTTAATTGCCTGTAATGTTCTGATTCGCTACATTTATTGGTGTATTTGTTGTGCCCTTATTTACGTGTAATGTTCTGATTCGCTACATTTATTGGTGTGTTTGTTGTGACCTTATTTACGTGTAATGTTCTGATTCGCTACATTTATTGGTGTATTTTTTGAAAAATCAAAAGATTCCACTATAAAGATGATGCATTGCATCTTGATTTCTTCAAAAAGTAGGCTTACTTATATTTAGTATCAGCGAGAGCATGTATCAAAAGTCCTCTGGAAGTTTGTTTGTTTTTTGTTTTTGTTTTGTTTTTTATTTTGTATACCCCCGAAATAAATTCAACTACTTTTTAAGCTCAAAGGTGTTTGGGTTTCCAAAATTCCTAAAATGAACGCACCCCCCCCCCAAAAAAAAATAAGGGTCGGATACACAGACACAATACATAATAAGAAACCTTAATACATGCACGTTGTCTTTCTGATTAGCTCTGTATCACTTTAGATTTACTGTTCGTTATCTTCACCTTGCATTTAGACATTCAGTATTAGTAGTTTAGGAAGATACTCATTGTGCCAATGATATGCGAAATCCATAAAGGGAAACATGGTTTATAAATATATACATGTAACGGAAACGTAATCCTTGCGCTCTTGTTGACAATCTGTGTGCATAAGTAAGCGTTACCGTGGATTGTGCAATTCCAGATACAGATTCCTCTCAGCTCTCCTACCCCTGGGTAGTTCACAAAAATATATCTGTTTATTTTACACAGTCTGTTGTAAAATATTGAATGTTAAAGTACAGAATGAAACCATTACAACTTCAGCAAGAGAGGGTATGGGGGATGTACATAGGTAGTGTTATCGAGTTTAATTACTAATTTTAGATTACAGAATAAAGGTTGGAGGTCAAATGATATGTTTCATACCGGTTTTATTATGATGACGCGCTATATATATATATATATATATTCAACATAGACTTGGGATAATGATTTAAGTTGCTTGTGGAGACGACCAATTGTGAACTGGGGTTCAGTATTCACCTGTTACTCACTGTCGTCTTGTGGAATGCTCGGCAGTTTCTCGGGACAAAGTTTTGTCCTTCACTTTCCATCCAATCTCTGTCTACTATAGAATGGTGCAGGTGGTTACAAAACGAGAACAAGATACTGTGAATTAATTTGAAAAGTATGAATACAGCGAAACTTCGTTATCTCGAACTCGATAGGCCCAAGACAAAACTTCTTGATATAGCCGGTTTCGAGAGATTAAGGTTAAATTACATGAAAAAATGCAGTAGTGACTTCCAGCTCGCGTCAACATATTCATGTATTCAAGGTATCAATGTTTGGGCTTGGTTCTTTGTTTCATTATTTTACGTCCTGTGAAGAGTTTTTCACTGATATTAAGACCCCATCAGATGAAGGTGAAATCCAGGAAATAAAGACCTATGTCTAGCGCTCAGGGCAGTACCAATGAAGTTGTTTTTAAAAGATACCAACACCTACCATGACTCGGGACCTCCATGATTCAGGCCATATCTGAAAGAATTGCGATTCTCACTTTATAATGCAGAGCGTTAGGCGAAGGAGCAATCACTACTTATATCTATGTTTTAATTAAGTTTGACACAGCCATGATTCAAGCAGGGCTCGAACTCATGACTCCTGGTTACTTTGTGAACGCCCTACCACTGAGTTATTGCTACCTGAGTCACGTTAGCCCTGTAGTTGTTCAGTTGTTATAAGTTTCAAACTATTTCTTTAAAGAAAGTGAACATGAAAATGTAACAAAGGGTTTAAATTGGTCATTTTGATGTATATAATGAATTCTGAAAATCATTAAGATGTAGCTTTCTTTAGTAGGGAGATATTTCATAAAGATTAATTAATCTTTTCAATCCTTGGAAGCTGCCATATTGAAAAAAAATATTACCTCCCTGCTGGGTTATCTCTTAGCATCCACTAGAGGGCAACACTGATGCTGATGTCAGTAGAACACAGTGTACATTTTTGGCACATTGTAAGCATCAACGTTAAAATGTCATCAGCAGAAAGTGAATTAAATATGGGATATCAGTTTCAACCTGATGTTACAGAGGAAGAAATTGTTTCTGAGAATAATTTTTCATTACCAGCAATTGATTTTAATGAGAGAGGAATTATGTACATTCAAGGGGTGTCTTTGTTGTCATGAGTTTGAACCTTTTGTGTCAGATTACATGGATATACACATAAAGTGCGGTTATCTAAACCCATATTTTGACATGGTGTGTCTAAGTCCAGTTATAATTGATACAGCTTACATTTATCCATGGATTTATGTATCCAGAGAGGAAGGGTCTCAGAGGACTTTGATAACAACTTGTTAAACAAGTAAGAAAAACACGAAAATGAAAAATACCTTCTGTATTCACATGTATTAAAATCTAAACATAACATGGCATTTGTGTGTTAATATTTCCAATTACACACAGACCTAATAGAATATCGTAACAATTCTGTTGCAGGCATGTTATCAAGATGTATGGCCTACAGACAGTTTATCAAATAGATCAGACGCGGTCAGCCTCTAGGGGAAACAATCAGAGTAGTTTTAATATACTATCATTTGTTGTGACATAAATTAAGCGAGCATTTCCTAAAGAGCACTGCAATTATAAAGGATTTCTTAAAACCTCAGACTTTGATACAGATTCTGAATAAGTAATTTTTATTAGTGTAAATAAATAATATAACTGTAAATTGCATCTCCGAAATTTATCTGTGGTCCATGTACATCAATTATTATAAAATATATAATTTATATGCCTATATTGTAGTACTTTTATGACACAGTCACCTTAATTATCTCCAAATATTTTAAAATCTAATAAAATTAATTGGTTTTGGAATCTTGAAATATAACAGTACTAGTCCTTCTGAGTAAGTTCAGAAGTTGGAGGAGCTGGAGATATTTTGTGGATGTTTTCTTCTTTCTTTTTTTAATGCATTGTAATTAGATTTGATTTCAATTCTTTTTGCTCCAAAACCTTATCCATCAATTTCTAATGTGAATCCATAAACTTCTACTGTATAATAGTGACCCAGTCAACAACAGCAATGTATCTCCTCTACCTCAGATCACAGATGCATACTGGGAAATAATGGATGACCTCATAAACCTTTAACTTAGAGTGTTTAATTGATCAAATCTCGTAATAGGAAGATTTGAATCTAATAGGAATAGGAAGAAGCAAATTAGATTCAGGTCACAATATTCAGTTTCAGGAGGTCTTTTAAATTTATTATGCAACAAATATTTTTTTCATGTTCACTCTCTTTAAATATTGATTCCATTAAAACGTTTTGACCCCATATTGCGACCCAACCAGGCTAGGACGTTATAACAGTTGTATCGGGCTCCAGCTCCAACTCTAGCTCGAATTCAAAATCATACTCCTAGGAGTACGTGGTCAGATTCTAAGGTTATAAAACATTTCGAGTATGTACTCCAGTTTTCGAGCTCGTACTCAAAACTATTTTTAATTGCACAAACGGCCTTTTTTAGACTTCTTCCGTAATGGCGGCGCCCATATGTTTATGTTGACGGCAGTTCAATATTCCAATCCTTATAAGAGTTATTTAGTGCCAGTACTTTGCTTAAACGTTCTAAATGTTTTTTAAAAGAAATATTCGTTGAATTAGATGTAATTTCTGTAAATATAAAGGGCTAATATATATATGCATGTATATTACCATATTTACCGTGTATCATGTATATATCGTAGACATTTACAACATAAAATTTCGCTATCGTCTGCAGAGCTGTAGCCAGTGGCGGATTTACAATCCCTGAAACATTAGATACTTTACCATTTTCCCGTTCGCTCTCCGTTTACAGTTTTGCGTTCACCGTTCATAAATCGCTCACCGTGCGTTCGCCGTTACACCAAAGTGAAAGGATCGATCTTCATAGCAAAGCAAAAATGAAAAAGGAACGTGTGCGTAAGAGTGAAAGTAAACTTTAATTTTCTTATTATATCAGTTTAATTTATAAAGTACAAATGTCAGGATTATCAACTGTGAAAATTCAAGGACAATTGCAGATTACTCACCAAAAGAGAATAAATCATTTTCATTATATTACAAAACATAATTATGGTTTGGTTTAAAAGTGGGGGGGGGGGTGTTAGTTCTGAATGAGAGAAGAATGTAAGAGCCTACAGTTATGAATTCAACCCTTATACATGCGCACGTTGCACGGAACGAGTGCTGGTACATGTACAAAAATTAGACAGTTTCTTACAGTCAATAAATACCTCACATCCCCCAACAATCCCCCCCCCCCCCTTATCATTTTTGCATATACAAATTTCGGTAACAGCACAATTTATTATTATTATTTTGTCTCACTTCACAAGAATTTTACACAAGTCATCTTTTTCCTTAACCCCCCCCCCCCCCCCCCCCCCTTATCTTAAAAAGTAACTTGATTCTACAATTCAATGAATGCACGATCGTGTCAAACTGATTTGACAAGTATTTCTGATTATTTTACGTCTATATTTATGAAAGACATTGTCAATAAATGTATTTACTCCTTTCCCCAAACTTTGTAACTTTTGTATCGTTTGGTCGAGAGGTTAGAGCGTTCGCCCCGCATGTGGAAGCACAGGCACTTGTTCTGTAAATGACTTATGACCTCTGTATTCTAATAACAACACAAGGTAACTAGCTTCAAATGACACAGAATGGCACCCCCTGAGAATGTCGGCCTGTTGAGCTTCCAGGGAATATGCTATGTAAATGTATTTACTACCGTTGTATTGTACAATCATTCAACTTAAAAACCATGTATGACATGACTGCATTCATTGTCTCTTATCGCCGAAAACTGCAACATAACATGGATTTTCCGTTTTATACCACGAAGTGCTATGTACTGATACCGCACAGAATGAAAATTGTATATTCGTTGTGTTGAAAAATAATGTCTCATTGTTTTATTATCATAATAAATTAATACGATGTTTATTACCAAAAAAATCTTGAACATATTGCTTTCTTAACAAAATAAAAATTTTGAATTGAAGACGTTGTACGCTATTTTTAGTTACTCAAAAAAAACCAAAGCTGTTCGTACGTTTCGGGATTTTACGTGTCATCAGAAGATAGAAGCTAAGACTTCCCGAGTGGAGATTTAAAAATATTTTCGTGTCGGAATCATTTCTGATGAAGATAATAATGAAATTATGACTTACTGTAAATACAACTTCGTTAACTAGTATGAGAAATATTTCTGCCAATTGCATGTTTCATGCAGATCTATGGAAAGTCAGAGAAAATATAGATAAAAGATTATTTGGAAGCATGCAAAATAGAGCAAGGAAAGTTTTTTAAGTGGTGTGTTATTGACTTTGTGGTATGTATTGATGTGGCAAGTACCTGTTGTTACATTGAAGTTTTATGAAACCCACCATAAGTACCAAGAACGCTGCAGGCACATATCAATGTTTTTCGGAGGCGACTGGCCAACCCTTAACATTAACTGTTATTTTCATGCATGCAAATGAAGATATATTGCGAGAATGGCCCCTCCACTATTTTTATAGTACTATGTAGTAGTGAATGAGAAGATATTAATGCATGTAAGCTTGAAAGTTATGAATTGAAGCCCTGGAGCAAAGAATGACCCCCCTTCCCAACCTGAGGGGAAAAAATTGAGACAGCAATGACGAACATTATATACCCCCCCCCCCATGCGCTCACTGATTAAGGTTCTGAAGGTCTTTATCATGACTATCATATTTTTATCATTGTCTGTCAGGGAATTTAAACAAGCCATGTGCAACTTACAACTTCTCCGGCGAACCCCCTCCCCCGCATCCCTAATATTACGGATCTGTGCCGATATGGAAAAATTCACAGGCATCTGAAGTATGGACACCCCCCCCCCCCCTTTCTGATTTTTTGGGGCGGCGATTATTTCTCCGAAATGTGTGGATTCCCCGCCTATTCCATCCTAATTTCGATTTATGTAATCGTAAACATGCTTTTTTGTAAGCCTTAAATACCTTATACTGTTTATAATAAGTATATTCTATATTATACTAGTCCAGTAGAAGGTCAATCTCTAAAGCTTGTGAAAAGCGTGAAACAACTACATCAATCGAAATTGGTTTGAGAGAGACAAGGAATCCACACATTTTGGAGGAATTGTCACCGCAAAAAAAAATCAGAAGGGGGATTATAGTTATCAGGTGTCTGTGGAAAAAAATATGTGGGGGATGGAGTCCCCTTTATTTTTTGTAGCATTTCCCCCCCCCCCTAATGTTAGTAACTAAATTATATAAAATAAGATCAATTGTGGTTAATGGTCACCATTAAAATCATCCTTTTGCCTGTTATTTTTAATTCATCTCTGATGCTCTATCTTTCTATAAATAACTCTAAAGAATTCCAAACGTAATTTTAGAAGAGCGTGCTAGCCAGTCAAAATCGACAACGTATTCTGTGCGGTATCAGTACATAGCACTTCGTGGTATAAAACGGAAAAGCCATTTTTTGTTGCAGTTTTCGGCGATAAGAGACAATGAATGCAGTCATGTCATACATGGTTTTTAAGT
The DNA here is from genome assembly GCF_947568905.1 of Ostrea edulis. Classification (NCBI taxonomy): domain Eukaryota; kingdom Metazoa; phylum Mollusca; class Bivalvia; order Ostreida; family Ostreidae; genus Ostrea; species Ostrea edulis. The sequence continues at coordinate 79,393,871 of NC_079170.1, forward strand.
TGAATGATTGTACAATACAACGGTAGTAAATACATTAGCATCGCATATTCCTTGGAGGCTCAAAAGGCCGACATTCTCAGGGGGTGTCATTCTGTGTCATTTGAAGCTAGGTACCTTGTGTTGTTATTAGTATACAGAGGTCATAAGTCTTTTACAGAAACAAGTGCCTGTGTGAGAAAGGCCGGGGTTCGAATCCCGGCCGCGACAGACCTAAGTCGTTAAAACAGATAGTTCCATCGCCAAACGCTCGGCATAAGATGTGAATGTCACGGGTCCTTGGAGATGACCTTAAAAACTGATGACCCATGTCACAGTAGGTGTGGCACGCTAAAGAACCCTCACTGCTCAATGGCCGTTATCGCCAAACATAGCCCTAAATTTGAAGCCCTTCACCGGTCTTGGTGACATCTCCATATGAGTGAAATATTCTCGAGCGAGACGTTAAGCAAGATACAATCAATCAATCAATCTCTAATATAAAGATGTAATTTTTCTCGTGCATTTCTACCTCACACATAATATACGTGTACTTCAGTATACAATAAACAGTTTTATCCGCATCAAATATATACAAATATACATTGCACAATCTAAATGTAATTCATGGTGACACTATTTTGTACATACATTAATTCTGAGATTATTTCCTCAGGTCGATATACTGTACATGTAGTTACAATATAGTGAATTACACACTTAAAATGTACGTGGGAATGAACCTTTTGTACTATTTAGAAGCGTTCGGGCATCAACACGAGGTGACACCCTTTTTACGATCATTTCATGAGAAATAGATGTATTCAGAACTGTAGAACATTCAGTTCCCGAATCGATTATATATATATGAGGCATTTTTTCACATTTGACTATAACTATATATATATATATATATATATATATATATATATATATATATATTCCCTACCTTGTTATAAAATAAGTACAATCAAGGGTAAAATCCGAAATATTCCGCTTTGCGTTCACCGTTCAAGTGGGGAAGTAGAACGTTTCAGGGACAGTACCCCCTCCTAAACTTATAGAATTTAAGGTAAATCATGGTATCTTGTTTAGAGAAATGTAAACAATAAAAGAAAGCAATAATTTCTTCTACTCTGAGGGAATTGTTTGGGAGAACTTATTTTTTTTCCAAAAACCCTTAAACTTTGCATTATTTCATCAATTTCGCATTAATAATGACAGAAAATAGTAAAAATGACTGCACAGGACATATTTCAAGCCCTATAAAATCTGTAAAATCCAACCTAGAAATCTCAGTGTTACTAGTAATTGAAGGAGGGGTGGAATTGGAAGGTTCCGCCGAGTTGGAGATGTCATGTCTGGCAGCTGAAACAAGAGATCCATAATGGTGTGTGGTAGGAATGTATATCTTGCAAAAACATCATCTGCAGATAATTCTTCTAAAGGGTTGCATGATCTGTATCTGATATTGCGTGGAGCACGTTTCCAATTTGGCATTTGTCGGCATGCAACCATTTTTATAAAAGCAAACGACACTTTGAGCACATACTTTAAATCTCAAGTAAGCTTTTGAACTTACTCGAGATTTAAGCATGGCATACTCCTTTGGAGTATGTTTTCCTTACTCAAAAGTTGTATAACCCTCATTTCGAGTATGTGCTCCGGCTCAAAATTTCAAGACAACGTTCGAGCCTGATTTGGAGCCAGAGCTTGAGCGAGTTTTTATAACCTAAAATTATTTGGATCCATACTCCAAATCTTGTTTTCGAACTAGAGTTGGAACTGGAGCCCGAGCCAACTTTTATAACCTCCTAGCCTAATCCTAAAGGATTACAACATAACCGAACCTCAATTCACTTTTACCATGGGGATAGTCTCATCACCAATATGACTCACATGTGCTCACGGAGATTAATTCAAAATGTCATATTTTACAGTGTGAACTGAAGCTATGTTTTGTTATAAGAAATCTATATACCAAATACTTAGATAGCTCAGGAGATATTGAATATACTGGATTTTCTTTAAAATGGGACAAACTGCAAGGTCAGGGTCACAAGGTCAAACAACGTGGTGTCAAATGAAGTGCCTTGCGATAAATAATCCAGATAAAAATATGAAAACCTACATTAAGTGGTTTAGGATGTATCAAATATACTAGATTTTCTTAAAAACCTAGTCAAACTCCAAGGTCAGGGTTATAAGATTAGGAACCTTGGTACCTAGAACTGTCTTGTCACAAGGAATTTAAGCATGAAACATAAGATCTGTCTTTAACCATACAAAATTATGAGGAAGAATGAAGTTAAACTACACGGAATATCACCAACCTATCCTCATCTTTTAAATGTGCCAAGTCGATATGTACACACGATCGACTTTCTTTATTCTAAATAACTATTCCGGGTGACTTCAAGGTCACAATGTAATATCAAAAATATTGTACTGCATGCTACATATAAAAGTAGAATACTTATATAGTATCAAACAGTTGATTTGCACACATACAGCTTGAACCATTTGACAGGCAATGTTCCACATATACAGCTTGGACCACAAGGAAATTCGAACCTTGGTCCCCTGAATTATCTAGGCAGGTGTTTTATTAACTGTGCTAACTGGCATTGACGATCGAACCCGGCTGGCCACTAGATTTAACCCCTAAAATGTCTTCACACTTGACGACATCATCCCATGATCTCTATTCCCTGGCAGACATTTTCACTTGTTTGTTTCACGAGCTGGTCACGGTACCAAATGTAACAGGGAGGGAGAAAATGCAACAAAGAAGACCGGAATTCTCTAGTCTGGTGTTCTACCAACTGTACTTATTGGTCACCAACGATCGAACTAGGATGAACTCTACACAACCAGACACCTGCACTTCGTAACGTAATTTCATATTAGGACGTCATATAGTGTGAAGTGCACAGAGGTACTTTCTGTAATTTTATTGCCATCTGTCACTATCTAACTACAATGTGTTGAACGTTCAGCTTGGGTGAGCTAAAATCACAAAGAAGCGGCGTCTGTGCAGAATAGGGGATTGATACCTCAAGCACACAGAAACCGTATTTTTGTTAAAAATATGTACATCATGTCATTGACCAACATAGAGAAACTACTATAACATGCACAAATATGATTAGTGAGATGTTATTTATAAAAAGATTTAATTATGTGGGATTTGTTTATTTCGTTGAAATAAAAACACCTTTTAATTTAAAAATATTTTGGGAAAAGAATATACGCTAAATGTACAATGTGTGTACGTAAGGTATTGAGCATTCACTAAAACACAAAGGTGGGGTTCTGTCCACAATTACCCAATATATGCTTCTATTATAAGTTAAGCAATTCAGGTCACCTAATATTAGCACCATTGACAAACTAAAAATACATGTACATGTTAACCAATTCACTGAATAATAACTGTGCAATCATTTAAAGAATGGATTTTAGTCATGGCAGCTCAAATCAAGTTTACGTTTAATAATGGTACCCGCGAGAGGAGAGGTTCCATATATATACGTGTATATCGAGGATGAATTTTATCTTTCATTTATATATTGCTGTATAAATAGACTATATGTATGTTGTGTTGTTAAATTATAATATGCATACTTTTATCAATAATTCTGCACGCCTCGGTGATATGTAAATATTGAACGCTTAGCGTTTATATTATTTAAATCCACCTTCTCTATGTTGAAATCAACCAGGATGGGAATCGGTCGACATTGTGCACAATATAAGAACTTGCACCACGTGGCCAAAAGGAATTAATAAAACCCGATACTGCTTAAATTTCCAGTCTTGTGAGTATAGGGAAGAGAGACCATGGATTTCATGTCAATCGACAGAGATTTGGGCGGTGATTAAAGATAAAAGGTAAATCATGGACGTTGTTAGAAATTAATACTATTTTAATTTCAAAGTCGTGTTCAGGAGACGGATTAATAATTCTTCCCAAAATTTTGTTTTTCACTCTAGATGAGATTAAAATCTACTTTCTAATGTGCTTAAAAGCTTTCACAAAAATTTACGTTATATGACATCATAGAAGCCCATAATAGAGAGTTATTATTAGTTTTGAAAACAAAGATTAAGGTGTGTTGTTGTTTAAGAAGTTTTCAAAATAAATGGAGATCGATCCATGTTTATTATGATGTATAACACAAAAGATGAAATTCTTTATAAGCATGCTTCAGTTGTAGATATAATTGATATTCCAGTCAATGGGATAAATGAATGAGTTACCATACCTGTACTGGATTGCTAAACTTCACTAGAAACCCTAGCAGAAAAATATATATTTGCTGGATTGAATATATGTGCTATCAAGCCCCTATCTTTGCTCCTCACGAAAATATTAACAGCTGTGCAGGAGGAACTTGAAAGTACTGTGCCACTACATATGACCGATTTCTATATTCACATGAAGCAGAATTTATTCAAAGACTTCTACGTGAGAATAAAAAATCTCTCGCTATGGCCATCAATTTGACATTTCGATATATCGATGACGTTTTGTCTATTAACAACAAAAACTTTCATTCATATGTCGATTTGATGTATTCCTGTGAGCTCGAAATAAAGGACACCACAGAGTAGTCCACGTATGCTTCATACTTAGATATTTTATTGAAAGTAGACATTAACCCCAAACTGACAACTCAACTGTATGACAAACGGGGTGATTTCAGCTTCTCCATCGTCAACTTCCCTTATTTATGCAGCAATATTCCATTATCACCTGCATATGGTGTTTATATATTTCAACTGATTCGATATGCAAGAGCTTGTTCTACGTATAGTCAGTTTTTAAATCGAGGTAAGTTACTGTCAAACAAGTTGATGGTACAGGGGTTTCAACAGTCTCGATTGAAGTCATCATTTCGCAAATTATATGGTCGTTATAACGATCTAGTTCGTCATTACAACCTATCATTGGGTCAAATGCTATCTGACGTGTTTCATACCGATTGTTAAGCCGTTCTTGGCACACTGACTTTGACTGCGGATAACTCCGTTTACCTAATCAGGATATAGGGCTCACGGCGGGTGTGACCGGTCAACAGGGGATGCTTACTCCTTCTAGACACCTGATCCCACCTCTGGTGTGCCCAGGGGTCCGTGTTTGCCCAACTATCTATTTTGTATTGCTTGTAGGAATCATGAGATTGATCACTGTTCGTTTTCTTCACCTTGCATATGCCAGAACCGGTGTAAATCAAATGTGGATTCTAAAACATTCTAAAGAACTTTCAGTAAAATTGAAATCGCAAAACTTTTCTAAATTCAACATGACAATGTAGGACGTTTCAACACTTTATACAAACATTCCTCACGGTGAATGAAAAACTACATTTTTAACATTATAGATAGTTACTTTTTTCACAAAAATGAAAAAACAAAATATTCGAATCTAGTGATCAGTCATCGAACAATATCTTTGTTAAACATCACCCTTATTCCACTCACAAGTACTCTGAAGCTGAAAAGAAAAATATGCTAAATTTCCTCATAGACAATATTTTCATAGTCTTTGGTGATCAGGTCTTCCAACAATCTGTTGGAATGCCCGTGTACATGGGTTGTTCTTTTTTGTTAGGTGACCTGTGTACATATTCGTATGAAATAGAGTTTATTCAAAAGCTAAATAATAAATATATTGGCGTGACTTTCAACTCGCCATTTATATATATTGACAACGTTTTGCCTATTAACAATAATCTTTTCATTCATTTGTCGATTCGCTGTATTCCTGTGAACTCGAAATAAAAGACACCACGGAGTTCGACATCTGCTTCGTACTAAATTATTATATTGAAAGGAGTTAAAGGGCTCGTGGCGAGTGTCAACGGTCGACAGGGGATGATTACTCCTCCTGGGCACCTGATCCCACCTCTGATGTGTCCAGTGGTGTGCCAAACTCTATTTTGTATTGCTTATAGGAGTTATGAAATTGATCAGTGTTCGTTATATTCACATTTCATTCCTCCCTCCCTCTTTGAAATGTTTTTAAATTGTTTCTCCAGAATATAGGTCGAAGCTTTCAAACAGTTAGAATCAATAACAATCAGATGATTTACAAATCTAAAACATTTGTAAATCTAAAACATTTGTAAATCTACAGCATTTGTAAATCTACAGCATTTGTAAATCTAAAACATTTGTAAATCTACAGCATTTGTAAATCTACAGCATTTGTAAATCTACAGCATTTGTAAATCTAAAACATTTGTAAATCTACAGCATTTGTAAATCTACAGCATTTGTAAATCTACAGCATTTGTAAATCTAAAACATTTGTAAATCTACAGCATTTGTAAATCTACAGCATTTGTAAATCTAAAACATTTGTAAATCTACAGCATTTGCAGTCTAGAGGAGTATATTTACGTTTTCGTTTTCTTTACAAGACTTTCTGTTCAACTCACTAATGATCTGATCAGAATGTGTCCATCAGCCGTTAACGTTGGTCCATGTCAATTTTATTAGTGCTAATCACATTTTCACTTTTATGATAAGGAATTATACTGATGTAATCTAAACTTAATTTGGCAGAAGACTGTCTTTAATAAAGGGTCGTAGCCTCAAGTAAAGAGGTACAGCTGTATCAATATTGGATCACAGATTGTTTGAATTATTCAAAGAAAATAAGGATGTACTTAAAAAGATTCCAGCCAGACATATAATTATTGCTGTTACTATAGGCTTTGAGTTTCTGATGACATACTTGTAAATCACCTCTGGTATATCCAGGGGTCTATGCTTGCCCAACTCTCTGTTTTGTATTGGTTGTGGGAGTTATGACATTGATCACTGTTCGTTATCATCACCTTTCATTGCCCAATATGTTCGTTTCTTTTCGATTTTTTATATCGTTGTTATTCCTGAAACACCCTATTCCATTGGCATCTACATGTCAAGCCAATCAAAACAACATCCTCTGAATAATGTACAAGAGTGTGGAGTGTTGTAGACTTTATCTTCACTTTATTCCTAAATAGTTTATGATTTTGATAAAATGATAATGAATATTTTCTAAAGCGTTTTTCTAATTCTGTTGAAGTTAACGGAACATAAGACATTTTTTGATGTTGTGTTTATATAAGATACATGTGCACTGATTACATTGATATTTTCTTTGAAAAGATAAATATTCATTTTCACAACAATGTTTTGCGAATTTAAAGCTTTGAAAGAATGGGAAAGATCTGACATCAAATTTCAATTCACTTCTAACCTTTTTACCTGCAATGTTCTGTTTCGCTACAAATCAAAACAATCCATTATAAAGACAATGCATTATAGGATTAAACATTCTTTTGGAAGAATTTATCGATGCGTAAACTCCGGACATTTTACTCACAAACTGAATAAAAGTGCGAAGCACTTTTATGTGAAGTTTGTGAGTAAAATGTCCGGAGTTTACACATCGATAAATTCTTCCAAAAGAATGTTTGATTCTTATAATTCCAATTCATTGACTTTATTAACAATTGCAAAAATTTGAATAGTTACCCGCACTATGTTGTTTGTTTTCAGGCGTGTATGAATACATCGCGTTTTCGGATTTATTGATGTGTAAACTCTTGTTCAGCTTTATTTTTGTCCAATCAAAACAATTGTAATAAATAAGATTGGAATTATTGCATCTTTAATTCTTCAAAAAGTAAACTTACTTATCTATAGTATCAGTGAGGTCGTGTATCGAAAGTGTTCTGCAAATTTTATTATATATTCATCATCAAGATTCAGAAGATTAGCTAGCTCAAAGGGACCTGGGTATCCACATTCCTAAGATTAGCTCATTTTCCAAATAGATAGGGTTAGGATACACCGATATAAAACACAATAAGAAATCTTAATGCATGCACGTTGTCTTTCTGTTTAGCTCTGTATCACTTTAGATTTAGACATTCAGTATTAGTAGTTTAGGAAGATACTCATTGAGTCAATGATATGCGAAAGCCATAAAGGGAAACATGATTTATAAATATATACATGTAACGGAACTGTAATCCTTGCACTCTTGTTAACAATGTGTGTGCGGAAGTAATCGTTATTTTGGATTGTGCATATCCAATTATGGATTTGTCTCAGCTTTCCTACTTATTGATAGCTCGTAAAAATAGAGGCTCGCTTTTTTTAAACAGTCTGTTATAAAATACTAAGTGTTACACCCAAGTACAGATTGGAACCATCCGGGAGGAGTTGATCCATATGATATATTATGTGGTAATCTAGTTTAATCATAAGTTTTAGATTATAGACCAACAGTTGGAGGTCAAATAATGTGTTTTATAACGGTTTTATTAGGACGATGCTATATTTACATTTGTGTTAGATTTGTATCAATGCCTTAAGTTGCTTGTGCATAGCTTCAATGGTGCACTGGATCTCAGTTATAATTTCTTACAACAAAATATGTACTCAATGTCTTCCCGTGCAATGCTCACGGAAGTTTTTCTGGTCAACGTTTGTTCATCAAATCTCGGTCTACAACAAGAATAATGCAGTTAATTACAGAACAAGAACAACATACTGTAAATCAATTCATACGGAAAACACAGTCAAACCTCGTTATCTCGAACTCGATATGCCTAAGAAAAAAGTTCGAGATATATGAAAGTTCGAGTTATTGAAGTTAAATTGCACAAAGAAAATGGAGTAATTGGGACTTTCAACTCCCTTCAACATATCCATGGTATTAAGTATATCGATGTTTAAGGGTAGTTATTTGTTTTACGCCCTGTCAATACTTTTTCACAAGTATTAAAGTATTCAGTGTATACAAATCTTATTTCATATCTAGCAAATGGATGGTGGAATGTTTGTAATCATGATATCACTTTAAAGGGTTTATCAAATAAAAATAAGCCATCATAGGAATGTGCAGAATGTTGATCACTGCTTGATGAAAGACGTAAATAAGGAACAGTAATCAATCTCATAACTCCTATAAGCAATACAAAAAAGAGTGTTTTGCAAACACGGAACCTTGGATATATCAGAAGTGGGATCAAGTGCCTACGAGGAGTAAGCATCCCCTGTCGACCGGTCACACCCACCGTGAGCCCTATATCTTGATCGGGTAAACGGAGTTATCCATAGTCCAAATGAGCGTGTCAAGAACGGTCTAACAATCAGTATGAAACACGTCAGAAAGCATTTGACTAAATGATAGGTTGTAGTGACAAACTAGATCGTTTTAACGATCATATATTTTACGAAATGCTGACATGAAACGAGACTGTTGAAACCCCTACACCATCAACTTCTTTGTCAGTAGCCTGTTTAGATTTAAAAACTGATCATAAGCAGAACAAGCTCTTGCGTATCCAAACAGTTGAAAGTTATAAACAACATATGCGGGTGATAATGGAATATCACGAATAAGGGATTTGACGATGGAGAAACTGAAATAATACTCTTTGTTATAAAGTTGAGTTGTTAGTTTGCCGTTAGTATGTACTTTCCATAAAATATTTAAGTATGAAGCAGAAGTTTCATTTATCATGCCAAACCTGTTGTGACACGAGACAGCGGTATCATCCGAAATACTGCTAAAAGGCCATAAGCGCCGAACATAGGCTTAAGGTAAGGTTTGCAACAACAGGGAAATAACTCTGGATATATCTCAGTGCAATTCGCGATTTATGACGTCATAATGAAAAAATGCGTCATTTCATAGTTGGATCAAGGGAAAATGTCATATTAGAAGGCGAAGCCCTCTCACGGCCCGAAGGGTTCTAAACAAACATCGTAGCTCTCCCTATAGGTAACACATATATGCATGTTTAAAACGAAAAAATAGAAAACTGTGGAACTTGAAAATTTTGGTCCCCATGACGCCGATTCAAATACTATCGCGTGGGCATGTATTTCTCGTATACCCAATTTCACACTATTCTGAGATGTTAGATAAAATCCATAAAAGCATGTAAATCTTATTTTCGTAGTCATATATAATCACTCCTCGATTTAAAACGCGAATTGTACAACGTTTTCTACGTTTGTGTATTTGCTAAACACCAACGCTGAATATCTGATCTGATCATGTAAAAATAAAAAAGGGGTTTCTCTAGTACATCTTAGAATAGTTTTGATTTTGTCGAAGGAACATTTGCATAACGTCGACATAAAACACATTTATAAGTGTGATTTTTACTAACTTTACGTTACCCCCCCCCCCCCCCCTCCTCTAGATATACCACTGACCGGGCTTTATACTTTATATTGTCCCGAAGGTTACAGTTGTAAACAAACATCAAGCAATAGAACAAGGAGAGGGAAAATATTTCAAAGTTGTAGTATATAAGACAGGTTCGGGCAATTACCTATTTAACAAAGATAAATGCACAGTCATAAATCATATAACGTAAAACCAAATTTTTGCAAAATATCAAACATTGATCGGCGAGCCAAAAGAGTAAACATGTAATTTGAAATGTAATTAAATTTGTAAATTTAGTGTAATATTCGTGCTAGTTTCTTGTACTGCCTAACATTCAGTATGAAACAAGCCAGGCAGCATTTGACAAAAGTATGGGTCTTACTGGCAACTAGACTGTTATAACAACAGTAGAATTTGGGAAATGCTGATTTTAATCGAGATTGTTGAACCCCAGTACCATCAACTTGTTTGTCAATAGCCTGCTTCGTTTTAAATCTGACCATAAGGAGAACAAACTCTTGCGTATCGAATCAGTTGAGAGATATAAACATCATATACAGGTGATAATGGGATATTGCTACATAAATATGGGAAGTTGACGATTAAGAAGCTGAAGTCATCCCGTTTGTCATAAAGTTGAGTTGTTAGTTTGCCATTAATATTTACTTTCCATCAAATATCTAAGTATGAAGCAGAAGTGGACGACTCTGTGGGGTCTTTTGTGTAATCAAATCGGTTTTTAAGAAAGTAATTTTTGACGACAGACACTATAAACTTGCGTTAAGAAATCGAATTTTCACCATGTGTATTAAGGCTGCGGCACAATTTCACACCTCCTCTAAGGTTACTGATAGCAGCATCATTGATGAGCACTTCGTAGCGACAGTGCTTTCCTCAGCACTTATCAATAAGTATCAGAAACCACAGTACAAACCACAGTAAATGTCCGGAATATTCAGCATCTACAGAAATTATCAGTACCAACAGTAAAACTATCAGTATTTGTCAGAATTTATTTGCACCAACAGTACGATAGCAGTAATTATCAGCAATATCAGTAAAAATGACACTCAGTACATTTTCCGTTCAGTTGCCGAATCACTAGATACGAATATTTCCTATTTCAGTACATTTTCCGTTCAATTGTGGGGTCACTATATACGAATATTTCCTATTTCAGTACATTTTCCGTTCAATTGCGGGATCACTACATACGAATAGTTCCTATTTCCATTTTTTTAAAAGAAGCAACTGGTTATGATGTCAAAAAGTGCAGCCCGTAATTCATCTTGAGGAATGGTCGTGTAAGGTAATAGACAATCATGTGTTTTGATGTTGTTGATTTGAGAACATTTTTGTGATTTGTGATAGACAATTGATAATTTAATTTTATCCCTAGTTTAAGTAATCATTTGAAATAACGAATTATGGACCCACCATATACGAAATTGTGATAGAATTTTCAAAAACACGAATTCATACTTTGATATGAAGAATTCAAATTGTTGAAATCAAAATTTCAAAGATTTCATATCAATAAATATATAAAAATATATGATGAAAAGAATGCAAATTACTGATTAAAAATTAGTCATTCACAGAAAACAGCAACGAATAGCAAAACGACAATGCAATGCGTGGATTTTTAAGTAGCCTTTTTGTAGCAACAAACGAAAAAGTGGTTATTAACACAATAAGATTTTTTGCACAATATAGGTAGTTCGGACTTAATTCTATTGAAAACTATTTGTTTCAATTTTGAAAAGATTTCAATTCATCTTCCATCAGATACATAATGGCCACGTCCACCACTCAAGCACAGGAGGTCGTCACCTGTGACTTCTGTACCAAGCCAACCCGAAAATCTTGTAACAATTGCCAGGTGAGTTTGTGTGTGGAATGCGTTAGTAAACACGTGGAGCTCGACTCTCTACCACATGACATCGTTCCTTTCAAAGGCAAAAAGGTGGCTTTTTCAGAGTGTGAATTTCACCCCAACCAGAAAAGTACATTAAACTGCCAACATTGTGATGTTCCAGTTTGCCTGAAATGCATACTTGGTCTCCATAATGGTCACAAAGTTAAAGATATGCCGAACAGTTTTCATGAAAAGGAAAAGGAACTTGAAAAGGAAACCAAAGAAATTGAATCTACTGTTATCCCACAGTACAGGAAGACAAATGAAGAAACAAAAACCAAAATTATCATTACAAGGGCCAAATTTGATGAACTGGAAAAAGAAAAAGAAAAGCATAGACAACTCTGGCACGACAAAGTAGATACCATTTTCAATACACTTGGGTTTTTGATCAAATCTATGAAAGAGAATCACCTGACTGCTCTAATATCCCATCAATCCAAAATAAATAATTGTATTCAAGACATGATCCAAACAGTTCAACAAAATAAAATTATTATGAAATCAAGAAAAGTGACTGAAGTCACCAACTACAAATCAAATCTCGAGGAATACAGGAACATGCCTATTGATATTGATGTCAAACTGCCATCACTGAAAACCAACACAGTCCAAGGGAGAGAACTCAGCCTGGAATTAGGAGAATACAAGGCTAGTCTGACACAGTCAACACTGTCCAATCTGACAGAGGAAGTCTCCTATTCATCTTTACAAAATTTATTAGACCAAGTCAAACTAATTACAGTCATTCGTACTGGAGTTAATCCTCTATACAATGTTGCCTGTGTGGGAGTGGATGAAGCCTGGGTTAGTGGTGCAGAAAACACCATAAGACGTATTGATATGCACGGGTCTGAATGGGACACTGTCACCACCACACGTAAAACCTGGCCTAATAGCATCACAGTGACCAGTCAGGGAGAACTGGTATACAGAGATAGTGACGATAGAACTGTGAACATTGTCAGACATGGGAAAACAGAGAAACTGATAACCACACCACAGGGCTGGCATCCAGACAAACTATGCTGTACTAAGTCAGGTGGCATCTTGGTCAGTATGTATACTACTGATTTTAGCCAAAACAAAATTGTCCATTATCGGGGACAGACACTAAAACAGGAAATAGATAGAAATGAAGGTGGAAAACCAATCTATAAAAGAGGTAAATGCTCACTGCGTGTGGTGGAGAACAACAATGGAGACATATGTGCCTCTGATTGTAATGCTTACACCGTGGTCGTGGTGAACAAGTCAGGAAGAGTTCGATTCCGATACGACGGTTTACCAGCCAAGAGGAAGGAGTCATTTGATCCTAGAGATATTGTGGCGGACTCCATGAGTCAGATCATTGTGGCAGATTACAACAATGCCTGTCTACACATCCTGAATCAAAACGGACAATTCCTGAAATGTGTGGACAGCTGTGGACTAAATAATCCTCTCGGACTGAGTGTGGACAGTGAGGGGAGATTGTGGATAGGGTTAGTTCATTCAGGAGAAGTGAAAGTGATTCAGTACATGAAATAAGTATATATTGCTTACATGTACAACCTGTAATGCGCAGACATCATATGATGATAAAGTTCTAACAGTACTTTAGTTCATTGAGATATTTAATGTAATCATGTTATATTTGATAGAAATGACACGATAAGTTTAAGGTGGCAAAACCAATTTCAGACCTTCCAAGCGTAAGAAATAAAATATGTATAAAAGTATCAGACACCCTTGTATATTCTATATTGGATTAGGGTTTCATTAATTCCCAACTGGTTTCTAAAACCCAAGGGACTATAGGTTTCTTCTCTCTCTGTATGTCCATCCGTCTGCCAATCAGTCTGTCTCGCTAGTTTTCCAAATTTTCCGTTATACTTGGAAGGATTCATTTGAAACTTGCGGTGACGTTTTAGAGTGGTAAGCTGCATACTAGCATCAAGTTCGCATTTCGTAACGTTTGATGGATGTGAAAGAAATCAATTTTTAAATTGTTACATTTTTATATTCATCGGGATCGCGATCGTGTTCCTATGTAAATGCTGTAAACTTAGCCATCTGAATAGAGACAGTTGATGAAACACAGTCGTTAATTGTTTAAATAATCAAGTAATCAATTAAACTTTTCCAGCTCACTTATCGCAAAAGGAACAAATAAGTGAAAATATATCTGATTTTTGAATAACGTATCTTTTATTCTAGGCGATGAGCGAAGACTTATCAGTCGGCAGTACTGAATATACCACAATAAAAACATCCTACATCGGGTGCCCAGTTAACGCGCTTGGCCAATTCATTATGTCAGCCGGGGCCTTATGTATGGTCTCGTGTATGATTACCAAGTGCAATGGGTTGTTTATCTTAGTCCAGGTTAATTCGAAGGGTGGTGGCTTAGAATTGGGCAAGAATTTTCAACCGGTCACTTTTCCTCAAGTAAGAAGCGGAACTAATTTGAGACAGGTGTGAGAACGCGAAGAAGACTTACTAGCTGGTGTATGCATTCCTCAATACGCAGGATGTTACCTTGTTACCGACATTACCTAAACGGTTTTGTAAGATTTATAAATTCGTTGTAACGTTTTTTGTTTTTTGTTTTTTTGTTTTTGTTTTTTTGTTTAAGTTATTTAAAATGTTGATCGGTAAACATAAAATTCAGCAATTTACATTATTCTTAACGTATTCAAAAAAATAAATCCTGAATAGATAGACCTGTTGATTCACCTCGTGACGCACAGGATCTCCACACTCTGGGCATCCCTCCGATGGATCGACGAGAGATGGTGGCATGGGAGAGTTCTGCACCGTACACCAGCTGAACTTTCTAAAACAAGGAAATACCTCATATTTGAAGTAATATTACATGTATGAGAATTTGTAAAATTATTTTAGGATAAATGCCAAGTGTAGCTGAGTGCTTATTGAAAAAATTGACATGCAACATGTAGGTGTCTCCGTGATTTCCAACATACAGGATAGACATAAATAAAGAATTAATTTGATCAACACCACTCTGATTCCACCCACATGCATTAGTACTCTGAAGTTGAAAATAAAAATATGCTAAAGTTTCTCATTTACATTGTCTTCATAGTATTTAGTGATCAGGTCTTTAAACAGTCTACTGGAATTCCCATGGACACGAACTTTGTTCCATTGTTAGCTGAGAAAAAAAATTCTTGCTATGACCTTCAATACGACATTTAGATGTATCGACACGTTTTATCTATCAACAATAATCATTTTCATTCGCATGCTTCATACTTAGATATTTTACTAAAAATGAATATTAACGGCAAACTAACAACTCAACTTTATGATAAACGATATTAATCCTAAATAAATACTAAGGAGTAAAAATACACCCTTGCACATGTTTTTGAATGAATGTATTTGAAATAAATAGATAAATAAATAAATAATAAATGCGTATCAATAAGAATTACAAGTGAATAGAAAAATGCACAAACACTCAGTGATATACAGAAGTATATTCATAAGCATTATGTCTATTAAATACGATCACTGCATATTTCATGTGAAATTTATAATACTGAAGTTTGCACATGTACACATGTATTTCTTTTTTGTTAAAAAGTAGATATTGTCATAATACACAATTTAGAATTACAGTTATACAAAAGGTAAAATCATGTTTGACTTCTCAAACTTGTATATGTATATGTATAATCATATTTGTTGTTTGTTGTTTTTCCTCTTATACGTCTTATGATCACTTAAAAGCTTCTACGAGGTTTTTGTATTATGCACAATAATTGTGATGTCTGATGTGATTGACTCGAAAGATATTATGGAACTGCGGAGAGAATATTCTGAGAACTGTAGCATGATATCTGCTAAAGCAACTTTTGTTAGATTGTGGTAAAAATCTGAAAAGATTTAGAATCGATCTATGATTAAAGGAAGCATTACAGGTGGGGTCGTTTTTCAAAGAATGTAAGGGGGGGGGGGGTAACGAGAATGTAAGGGGGAGGGGGTAACGATCAGTTTTCTAAAATACATATATATATAATTTATTTCCTCTTATATGGTCAGTGTGAAAAATCCAGTGAAACAGGTACCTCATTGCCACAATAGAAGCTACGGCTGTAAGTTACACAGATATCTTTTCAAACGTTTCGAAATGTTTATGCATTATACCAATAATCAATTCACGGAATGTGGTATCTGAATTGACACCCGACTATGTATCATTATTAGACAGTGTCATGTAGAAATCTGGGTCAAGCTTCTCTGATGTTCCACAGTTTGCATTTCTACCTGGTTTTTTATCCACACTCAATTTAGCAAAGATAACACTTGAATGTGGCATGCGGTTTCGAGTATCGAATTATCTGTCGACAAATTCTCTTTTCAGACCGTAGATTCTTGCATTTTTTTCTTCATTCGTTTATAAACTGACCCTAAACTCATTAAACCCTATTAGTAATTTTCCATTATAATTTCATTTACAAAATTCACTGTACCGATTGGATTTATAAGCGAAGACAAATATTGTTAAACTTTACAGCTGTTATCTCGCATCCAATGTAAACAAGACGTTCTCGGACAGGGACAAATATTGCCGCCGTGCAGGAAACCGGGGAACGAAACTCACAACTATCTCCCATAATATAGTATGTCTGATTTCTTTTTATGCTTGCACAATGTTCATGGGATTTTCAAGAATGAGGATCTGTACAGTTTATACATAGCACAGTCCCAAGTGGTTTCAAGATCGAAACCTTTGTTTTCGACAACCTCTAAACTGTCTTCTTGTTCAAGGCGGATATATATTCGGATAATACCAATAAAAATAGAATAGCTAGAAATAATAACAGAGATAAAAAATGGATTAAAACCAAAAACTCCGAAATGAAAATATTCTTACGAAAAATCAGGCAAAATGGAATTTGATTGCAGCATGGTAAGTTTAATCAACAAAATAATTCATTATTCGTAAATCGTCCTAAACAAACATGATATCATGTATATCATCAATGCTTTTAATAAAGTTTCTAAATATATTATAAAAGAAAACATTATACATCAATCCAGTATAATTGCTTTTCGGAGTATAGAAATAATGTCTATTAACAATAATAGCTTTCATTCATATGTCGATTTGATATATCCCTGTGAGATCGAAATAAAGGACACCACAGAGTCGTCCACCTCTGCTTCATACTTAGATATTTTATTGAAAGTAGACATTAACAGCAAACTGACAACTCAACTGTATGACAAACGGGATGATTTCATCTTCTCCAACGTCAATTTCCCATATTTATGTAGCAATATTCCATTACCACCTGCATATGGTGTTTATATATCTCAACTGATTCGATATGCAAGAGCTTGTTCTGCGTATAGTCAGTTTTTATATCAAGGTAAGCTACTGACAAACAAGTTGATGGTACAGAGGTTTCAACAGTCTCGATTGAAGTCATCATTTCGCAAATTCTATAGTGGTTATAACGATCTACTTCGTTAATAGAACCTCGCATTGGGTAAAATGCTTTCTGACGTGTTTCATACCGATTGTTAAGCCGTTCTTGGCACACTGATTTTGACTGCGGATAACTCCGATTACCTGATCAGGATATAGGGCTCACGGCGGATGTGACCGGTCAACAGGGGATGCTTACTCCTCCTAGGCACCTGATCCCGCCTCTGGTGTGTCTTGGGGTCTGTGTTTGCCCAACTATCTATTTTGTATTGCTTATAGGAGTTATGAGATTGATCACTGTTTGTTATCCTCACCTTGCATATTTCATGTAGTAGAGTGGTGATGGTGCTGGGAGGGGGTATTTCAAGGAACATAATAGCGATGCTAAAATAAAATCTGAATTTCTGTGAAATTCTACTCTACTTTCCTCGTCACCGTCGTATATTTATTCAAAACAAATTCATGTTGACTTAGTGATCATGAACATGTATTTTTAACTCTATCTGGCTAAACAGAATTTTATTAAGTTGAGAATTCATTTAAATATCGAGAAAAGGACATTTAAATCATATAGAAAATAATCGGAAAAAGAAATATTAAAAACCGCTGGACTCAAACCTTCGATCTGTAGTTCAGCAGTAGATATGTTAAGCTAATGATGTGATCTTCTTGACAATGATATTTGAAATGAATATACAAATATTGCTGATATGCTAGTCAATAGGGGATACTTACTCCTCCTAGGCACCTGATCCCACCTCTGCTGTGTCCAGGGGTCCGTGTTTGTCCAACTATCTATTTTGTATTGCATATAGGAGTTATGAGACTGATCACTGTTCGTTATCTTCACATTGCACGTTATATGTTTTCATTGATGATTTAAAAGGAAGTCAGCCATTATGAAAATTATGTATACCTCCTTAAAGGAGAGTGATTCGCTTGACTGAATGTGCATGTATTTACTACTTAAACAAAGATTCACACCTTCCACATTCCAAATACAAAAACAGGATAACCTTCATAATAAAAGACGAATAAACACCTGTCGTTTTACTAAGTTTTTATTTTGAAAACTCAGAAATATACGTATAAATTCGGCTCTAATGACAGACCCCTATTCATTTAATCTTTAATTATTGTATAACTTGATGAAAAAGAACACTACAAATCCATAAGAACTGTTTTATACATTTCATATTTGAAATGTTTTAAAGGATAAGTATATGCCCGGAACCAAAATTATAACCGAACCAAAGTCAACCGGGTTGGGACGTAAATTATAGCCCTTAACGAAAGTTATAGGTATTTTTATTGTTGCCAAATGCCAAACTACCCGGTCCGTAATCTAAACGGTCCAGTTCTCCCTACCCATTTTACCGACATTCTCGATGGTGTTTCAACGAACTTTTACATAAATATTTCGCTGTAATTAGCCACCCCACGAGGGGAGGAGAGTTGTATATAAAAGAAACGAAAGATTAAAACGAATAAATTTTCCATCTACCAATATTGATTGGAATACAAGACAACAGTATACTGGATAAACTCAGACTTAATTTCATCTTTGACTCATCTTTTGCCGTATAAAAATTAAAGCTTTATTTTATGGTGAAATTGTACAGTTTTAGTCCTATGCATTTTACAAAAATCCTGCACGTTGTAAATCATTTAAGAATGCCTTATTAAAACCAGTTTACATTTAACATAACATATGAACTTAGACCATGTGGATGGCGAAATGAAAGTACTTCCTAGCAACAGGCTCTTGACGTTTTAAATATCTATTCACGAGAGTTTGCTTACAGGAAGATACTTTTTTATTTATAAATGTTTAAAACGCCGCGAGGCCGTGTTCCCATCTTAGTAAATGTCGAGGTATGGGCACGGATATCATGTCCATCGACAACAGCTCGGCCGAGGATCGCATGTAAATGTATATAGACCCTGAAAGTTGTTTAAAGTTGAAATTATTGATAATTTCAAAGTCGTGTTGATATAACAATCAAATCGATTGAGAATGCATCCAATTATTTTTCTGGGTCACATGATTCAAGTTTTGCAGGATGTTTTGAAACAATGCACTGCAACTACATGTACATGTATCTACCTGAAATATTGTTGTCGGATCTGGAGTGGGTTGCAAGTGACGGATGTACATATAAAGGCCCCAGAAGTGTGGATAGAGTGCATACTTCGTATTTAATCCCCTTCCCCCTCTAATTCAAATACGAAATGAATGTAGATTGTAAGTCAATACATTCCCCCAAAATATGTTATTTCCTCTGCCAATCATTTCCCTAATAATCAGTTTTTACTTTCCGTAAACTTTTGAGATTGTCATTATTAAAAACAAATGCAATATATATGTACATAGATCAGTATTTAAACGTAGTCATCTTATATTCCATCATGACTATTCAGATAGTGTTTGCCCAACTATCTATTTTGTATTGCTTGTAGGAGTTATGAGATTGATCATTTTTCGTTATCATCACCTTTCATTAGCGACTTATACAGGAGAAATAACATATTCTGAAAAAATCAATGTGTTATAGTTCTGGCGTTCGTTAATCTGTATTTCACATTGCACTTTTGAATGTCCAAACTACGCAGTGACGATACATTAACTTAAAATGCACTAGAAATGAAAATAAGAGTAATAGCATTACAAATTGATTACCAGTACAGCAATGATACACACACACTCCTGAAGCCTAGAATGTGCGCATACAGTGTCTAAAATGTTAGATAACGCTAGAATCCGACAATAGTTCGGCAAAATTCAACCAATATATACCAATGTCTGCGAATAGTTTTCAATAAAAGTGAGTAAGCGCCCCTAGGGAAAATCCAGCAGAGTTTCTGCTGTGTTATGTATTCATAGTATAGACATTAGATTCATTTATATTTACAATTGAGACGGGCGGAGTGCCTATGACATAAGACACATTTATAAGTGATAATGTTACCTCTTAAGTGATAATGTAGAGCGATATTAGCAGTTACACATATTCATTTCAATCTTCAATAAATGTTAGCTTATCTCCCAACAGAGACACACAATGGCCACGCCCACTACCCAAGCACAGGAGGTCATCACCTGTAACCTTTGTTATCAATCAATCCAACCCCAAAATGTTGTAACAGCTGCCAAGTCAGTTTGTGTACAGATTGCATCAATAAACACTTGGAGAAGCTCGACTCCCTACCACATGACATCGTTCCTTTCAAATACAAAAATGTGGCTTTTCCTGAGTGTGAGTTTCACTCCAACCAGAGATGTGAGGCCCACTGCCAACAATGTGATGTTCCAGTTTGCCTGAAATGCATACTTCGTCCCTATAATGGACACAGAGTCAAGGATATGCCGGAGAGTTCTAATGACAAGAAAAAGGAACTTGAAGAGGAAACCAAACAAATTCAATTCACCATTATTCCACAGTACAAGAGGAGAAGTTAAAAAAACCAGAAAGCAAACTATCCATTACAAGGGCCGAATTTGATAAACTGGAAACAGAAAAAGAAAACCATAGAAAAGTATGGCACCAAGAAGTAGACACCATTTTCAATATACTTCAGTCTTTGATTAATTCCAAACAGAATCAACCTGACTGCTCTCAATTCCTATCTATCCAAAATAGATAACTGTATTCCAGACATGATCCAAACTGTTCAACAAAATAAAATGATTATGAAATTAAAAAAAAAGTGTTTAAAATCACCAATGCAAATCCAAACTCCAGGAATACAAGAACATACCTACTGATATTGATGTCGAACTGCCATCACTGAAAACCAACACAGTCCAAGGGAGAGAAATCAGCCTGGAATTAGGAGAATACAAGGTTAGCCTGACACAGGCACCACCGTCCAGTCTGACAGAGAAAGTCACCTATTTATCATTACAAAATCTGTTAGAGCAAGCCAAATCAATTGCAACCATTCCCACTGGAGTTAAACCTCTATACAATGTCGCTTGTGTAAGAGTGGATGAAACCTTGGTTAGTGGTAAAGATAAAACCATAAGATACTTTGAAATCGGGGGGGGGGGGTATACATGTACAGATACTCAACTAAGAAGTGAATTAAGGTGGGGACACTATTCAGTATTATTAGACACCCACATATTAATTATTCTTTACTTTTGATGATACTTTAAAAAATTATCAATTCTATGAATAGATTTCAAACATTTCGGTTGAGCATCACTGAAGAGACATTATTTGTCGAAATGCGCATCTAGTGCATCAAAGTTTGTACCGTATAAGTTTTACATACAATAGTCTATACAGGACACTGTCATCACCACATGTAAAATCGTGCCCAGTGACATCATGATGACCAGACAGGGAGAACTGGTATACAGTTAATACACAATATTATGTTGCGTTATGTATATCAGTACCTAATACAATGTATTGTATTTCGATTCAAACATCAAATTACGGATTATAGCCATTATGGTTGATACGAACAGTCACTGATAATAAGGGGTTGCAAAAAAGTTCGCAAATTTAATAGTGTGCATTACGCCCATTTACACCGATGTATTCCTCACAGCTCGGACATATTAAACAAATCAGGTTCTGTAGAACTGCCTGTAAATGCTCCGCCATCTGTGCAATATCGAAACATCTATTTAATCAAAAACAAGTTCTATAGGCAATGAATCCAGTAACATCGCAGACCAGGGTAACTAGTTGTTGTAAATTGTCACTAACAACGCGTTTGGTGTGTGGTCCTGCGTTTTCCTGTTGCATAATGACGTTACGCTGGCTGTTATGAATGAATGGAATGACGTACTGACGCACAATCTCATCACGGTAGCATACGGCGGTTAAATTGCCCTCTACTAGCATCAAAGGGGTCCTACTATGTGTTATAATTCCACCCCAGACCATAACGCTCCCTGCGACGAATTAGTGGCGCTGAATAACGCAGTCGCCAATGTAACGTTCTCCGGCACGACTGTAAGCCCGAACAAGAACGTCACTGCTTTCGAGAGGAAATCTCGACTTGTCCGAAAACAGAAATTTCGCCCAATCTCTGTTATTGAAACAACGATGCTGTCTCCATCACGCTAACCTCGAAACAAGGTGACGTCAGAGCGGAACAGGACGGATAACAGGATATTGGGGGCGGATGTTGACCTCTCGCAATACATGCATGTTCCTTACGGCACGTGGACTTATTCGTTGATGCCCAGGGATGGTTCTAGTGGCCATAAAAGCCGATTGGAATAGATTATTTGTCGAAATGCGCATCTGGTGCATCAAAATTGGTACCGTATAAGTTTTACATAACGCAAATGTGGCGTCCGCATCTACGTATCTTGCCGACGTGACGTCACACGCATGTTTTCCGATCATGGGTGGTCCCGAATGGTGCCACTTTTCTGATAACGGTCCATAAAAGCATTGGTAGTGTTGATATGAACTACAAACTGCCTTGCCTTACTCCTTTAAAGTATATCCTAGCTTTAGCATCCCAATAACAAGCAAACGATCATTTTCAATCATGCAAGGCATATCTCCAAGGTTTTTCTGTTTCAGTACATTGGATAATGTCAATGAATGCAAGAAATTATAATCCTAGAAATCTAAAGCTTTGATGTCAATGAATGCAAGACATTATAATCCTAAAAATCTAATTCTACTTACTAACAACATGTCGCTTAGGCTCAAAACTCCAGACAATCGTGCTGTGGCCACCAAACACCTGTTTTGTATAGTAAACTATGCCTTTATGAGTAAAGAGTGACCAAAGAATGTTTTTGATGTTTTATTAACTTTTAAGGATACAGTTTCTTTTTTCCGCTAGTATATATATATCACATATCACGGTCAAATTAATATCAGCTATTGTGTATCTTACTACTATATCATAGCAGCTGATAAAACATAAGGGCTAATTCTATTTATACTGTCAAGCATTTCAATCAAACTTCTAACGCTGTGTGGATGACGTATGCATATCATTCACAAATTAATTCATTTCAACTGAAAACAGTTTCATTGGGCTGTATTCTGGAATACCAACATTTCAAAACTTCAAAGAACAGGTGCAAAGGAAATTAAGAGCAATGGTGCCTTATCAGGGATAGCAGAATCACAGAAAAAATCAAAATATGTCATCGTATTACATCTATTCATGCTGCACCAGAAGATATTTATAGAAATAAAAATTCGCATTTTATTCATTTAAAAAGTTAACGTTGATAGTTTTAATGATAAAAGTTAGAATACATAAGAAATATGAATGCAAGTGTATTTATTAAACTATGATCTACTTGTTTAAGTAAATAATGAGAACAAAGCTCAATGAATGTTTTCAATGAATATTTTCATTGAAATAATGTTTTAAAAAACTTAAAGAGCATTACCCGTGAAAATGATTTCACTTCGCATTTATTCGCATAATCTATCAATAACATAGAAATATATCTTAACCTTTCATTGATGACTAATAAACGTACAAAAACCAGATAAACCTAACACAGCTACGTTAGATAACTGCTTTTGGTGAAAAGAGATACATAAAATAAGAAGGTTTGCAAGATAATGATTATCTAAGCACCAAAATTGTATATTCATGTGTTTGCTTTGAGGTTGAAAGGTATTTGAAATGATTCAATACTGATGTTACATGTACATGTATTCCTGAAATATATGATACAGAGAAATTCTCATTTAATTCAATTTTTGGTGACAAAATGACAGCTATTTTCCTTTAATGTCATTTGTCGCATTTTGCGATTTTTCAGGAAAAAAATGCGACAGAAATTCCGGAAATGCAACACGGACATTTCGTATTTTAGAAATCGCGGCGCCATCTTGGATTTCAGCTGTTGGCATCCAAACATCCTCAGGGCTGTTTTACCTGTGCAGAATGTGGATACCCTATCCTGTGGGAACAATAGACGTAGGGTTGTCTTGTTTATTTAGCAGTTTACACAAGACAAAAGGTTGATCCTCTGTGTGCAGGTAGGTGTACATGAAATCAACTTTACACATGCGAGTTGCCTACATATCGTAATGAAAATAGACATAAAAGTATTCTGTATGGCTTACTGGGGAGCTACCTGTTTTAGACTGGGAGGAATAAAAAGCGTGTGATTATGCACACAAGCTAGTTAATGGAAGATACTTTCGTGTCAATAAAAACATATAAAATTTAATTTGTCGGTACAAAAACAATTTCATCTAGAAAATTAAACTATTGAATGTTCAGCTACATTTTCTAATCCATTTGACGGTAGTATAGTTTAAAAATGGGGGAATGTTGGGGAAATTGTATCATTCTTTAGGTCATTGGTTTGATCTATATGGAAAATGGCCACGAGGAAACGCAAAATTGTAGGTTTTTCTGAAATTGCTATGCTGTCATCTTTTGACTTCACATCATCATAAAACTTTATTTCAGACTTTCTGAGTTCCCTTCACTACAACATGATGATATTCACTAAAGGACCGCCTTGTCATTCAAGATTTCAAGATGAAAAAAGGATTCTTCAGTTAATTCTTTGAAGAATGTGATGTTGTGAAACTATGATGATGTGTTATGTATTACATTAATTAATCTTCAGTATCTTTGTCATCAGTGACTTTTTATAGACTGCAATTTAATGTTAATGATGAGTATTATATGTCATTTGCACTACTAACATGATTAATAAACATATAGAAACTCATTTATTGTCTTTATTCAATGTAGCCAGTTATAGGCTATGAAATACTCCCAATTTTTTCCTGGTATGAAATAGAATTGAATCAACTTAGCCAACAATATTTAAAAATAAAATCGTGATTGTGCTGCAATGTTGTCTAGACTGACTGATAAGCAATCTGCTGAAATACAATTTTCACAATATCATAATAATATTGTCATTTATGATAAAAGCTGAACAAAGCTACGTTCTAAGAATAATCAGAAACATATATGATATGTTGTATATGTCCTCTTAAATAATATACATGAAATAAGTCTACAGTAAACAGTATGAGGCGATGCACGCGCGCCAGGTTGCGACGCAAAATTTTGGTCCAGTGTGAGCCCTGAATGAATGTTGAAGTAAAATAAGTTTTTGATTTACTTTCTTATTATTTATCAAACTGTATCCCCCATTAAGAGTACTCCGTATGATTTTTGTTATCTTTCTATTCCTGGAACACTCTGTTCAATTAACATGTATAAGATAACAAGTCGGTCAAGACGATATTATTTGATCTGTGTGAAGGAAACAAGCCAATGAAAACGATAACCTTTGACCTGCTAATAAAGTTCTCAGCAGAAGGGTAGGGAGTGTACAAACATTTAACATCTAATGTTAACTTAATTGCGATCTAGTTTATGTACATGTATATGTAATGTTTCTCTACATTTATTGGTGTATTTGTTTACAAATCAAAACACTCTGTTAATAAGAAATACACTGCATCTTGAATTCTTCGGACATAGAATTTGTGTTCTTTTTTTAGTTTTATTATATCACTTACCATAATAGATGAACTGTTATTACTGTACATTTACAAGTATGATCAGTGATATGTTATCTATAAGAATAGTTTCTATGAGGGATTTGTTTATTCCAATGAAATGAAAACACGTTAGATATTTGGTGAGAAATATACGCTAAATGCCCAAGACATTGAACAGAAAAAACTTACAAAGCAATGAGGATATGTCCATAATCTCACAGATGTTGTTTCTAATAGGTCCTTTTTTCTGATCAAGGTGACACCCAATGAAATTTTCTGAAATGTAATAGTACTGACAGAAGAAAAATGCACGTAAATTTAATCTTCCACAATTTTATGGAATCAGTTGTCTGGATTTTTCTATTGCATCTTTTAAATCAGCATATTTGCAGCATTGTAAATCAAAAAAGTGATATATAAATAATTATGTATGTGTTTATTTTTTCCCAGTGATATCGTGTATATATTTTATACTATGTTATCTATTTTTCTATCCTCTGATTTATCTGTCTGTGAATATGTTTTATACAGGACCACAATGTAAACCAGTCATTTTATACTAATTCTGCTATCCTGTTTAAATAAAGAATTTATTATCATTATTAATTTCTCATCGCAAACCACGGTTTTGAGTCCACGTGCACTCCTCTTGAGGATAGAGATAATCGATGAGAAGAACATGCGAGTAACCGAGGATAATGTTATATGACTCTATCACGGAAATGTACAATAAAACAGTGCATTCAAACAGAGTACACGCCCCGTCTGTGTTGCTCAAAGTCATGTTTCTTTACGATCACATTGTAATACTTGTAAGCTTTCTGTTATTTTATATGAGTTCTCCGGTATGATTAAGAATGTTTTGGTGCAAATAAGAAATTTTAAAATCCAAACTTCGCTTCGATTTGATGCATAATGTCAATGGATATGTAATAAGAATCATGTAAATATTTTATATTTTTAAAATACTACTGAAAATTCTTTTTTCTTTGGTTATAAGTTTTGAATCTACGATTTAAGTTTTGACGGAACATATCCTTTGGAAAAAGATATATCAGAGAAATATTTGAGATACAACCCTTTTTAGTTCACCTGAGCTGAAGGCTCAAGTGAGCTTTTCTGATCGCTTTCTGTCCATCGTCTGTCCGTCTGTCTGTCTGTCCGTCTGTCTGTTAAACTTTTCCCATTTTCAACTTCTTCTCCAAAACCACCAGGCCAATTTAAACCAAACATGGCCAAAAAGCATCCTTGGGTGAAGGGTTTTCAAGTTTGTTTAAATGAAGGGCCATGTCCCTTTCAAAGGGGAGATAATCACAAAAATGCAAAAATAGGGTGGGGTTATTTAAAAATCTTCTTCTCAAGAACCACTGGGCCAGAAGAGCTGATATTTACCTGAAGGCTTCCTGACATATTGCAGATTCAAGTTTGTTCAAATCATGGCCCCCGGGGGTAGGATGGGGCCACAATAGGGGATCAAAATTTTACATACAAATATATAGGAAAATCTTCTTCTTAAGAACCACTGAGCCAGAAAAGCTGATTTTTACATGAAAACTTTCTGACATAGTGTAGATTCAAGTTTGTTCAAATCATGGCCCCCGGGGATAAGATGGGGCCCCAAGGGAGGATCGAAGTTTTACACACAAATATATAAGGAAAAACTTTAAGAATCTTCTTCTCAAAAACCACTAAGCCAGAAAAGCTGAGATTTACATGAAAGCTTCCTGACATAATGCAGATTTAAGTTTGTTCAAATCATGGGCTCCGGGGTTGGATGGGGCCAAAATCGGGGATCAGAGTTTTACACACAAATATATAGGAAAAATCTTCTTCTCAAGTACCACTGAGCCAGAAAAGCTGATTTTTACATGAAAACTTTCTGACATAGTGCAGATTCAAGTTTGTTCAAATCATGGGCTCCGGGGATTGGATGGGGCCAAAATCGGGGATCAGAGTTTTACACACAAATATATAGGAAAAATCTTCTTCTCAAGTACCACTGAGCCAGAAAAGCTGATTTTTACATGAAAACTTTCTGACATAGTGCAGATTTAATTTGTTCAAATCATGGCCCCCGGGGGTAGGATGGGGCCACAAGGGGGATCAAAGTATTACATACAAATATATAGTTAAATTCTTTTTCTCAATAACCACTGAGCCAGAAAAGCTGATATTTACAAGAAAAATTTCTGACATAGTGTAGATTCAAGTCTGTTCAAATCATGGCCCCCGGGGGGTAGGATGGGGCCACAAGTGGGGGGGGTAAACGTTTTACATACAAATATAGGAAAAAGCTTTAAAAATCTTCTTCTCAAGAACCATTGGGACAAAGAAGTTGACATTTACATGAAAGCTTTCTGACATAGTGTAGATTCAAGTTTGCAAAGGGTAGTTTGGGCCATAATAGGGACTAAGGTTTTACATCAAATATATATGGAAAGTCTTCAGATATGGGCCAAGGTGACTCGGGTGAGCGATGTGGCCCACGGGCCTCTTGTTTCATTGCGTTTCTAATTTTGTTTAGATTTGAAGAAAAATAAAAAGTTCCGATCCCGATCAAAAAAAATTAGAAATCAGTAAAATAGCGGGCGATCATACTGTTGCTCGTTAAAATTGCATACACTTTCTATTATGAAATTAGTTTCTTGTATAACTTCATTTAATTTAATTTGAAAGCACTTTACATCAATGGACTGTAGTTTTCGGATCCCTATGTTCTTTACGACGTTTTTGTATGATTCCCATTGGACTTGGTTCAAATTTGAAAACTCGCAATAAATGTGAATATTCTGGCCATTTCATTTCAATGTATATATCCTCTGAATTACAGTTGTCCGACATATCCTCTTTTGTTTTTGTTTTGTAATTGACATGCTTTTTTAAATAGGAATATTAAGGAATATAATGTTTTTAATTTTCATATTTTTTTATATGCGTCTTTTATGCATGTTTTATTAGATTATTTATATCATGCATCAATCATTGCAAAATTTAATAAAATAAATAAAATCTCTTCCTTGCAAATAAAATATCCCTTTTTATAATTCCGAAAAAATCTGAAAAACTCATATCGAATGATTTGCGTGATAGATGCTTTTGATTATGAAATCAGACTTATGTAACGAGTTGTTTTGAAATTTCGGTGCAATGATCCACTTTGAAGCCAGGTATCCACGGGGGAGGGGGGGGATTGTATAAACAAAATTAATGCAACCAGAGAGACAAATACCATCAGTCTGAGGGATATGTTTTATTAAAACTATTAAGTGAAAACCTGAAATAAAATGAATAATTAGAAATACGTTTAAACATGACAATGAATATCACAATTACATATAGTTAACGTTATCCTGAATAATTACCAAACACAGGTACATATATTTCCTCAATAAGAAATATGAAAACTCAATGCTAAGTAGCTATTTACGTCTGTTCCCTTCAAGGGTAGCGCCGAGAGTGCGGGTCCTGGGTTAGTAAAATCGAGAAAGTGAGTGAGTATTAGAAACCGGTTAAACAAGTATAGGGAAGTCCAGTGGTCAGTTATAAACACACACACACGTTGTCTGTCAGACTTGAGCGCAGAAATAAAAACACATTTACACTTATGCAACAATGACAAATAAATGATTAATGATAATTTATTTACAGAGGTTACATTAAGATTCAAACAAATAACCTTTGAGCTAAATTCAAATGTCAATATTGATTGCAAAGAAAACCAACATAATGAACCCAATCTGGATTTCATTTTTGACTTATCTGTTCCTGTATGAATAATCTGCATTTTGAAATTGTAGATGCAATATGAAGGACATGTGTAACTGTTCACAAAAACCCAACACGCGCGGGGGATATTAGACATTTAAATCATTTAAGACCACCTTATTCTTTAATTATTATTATATCAGCACTGAGATCAGTATACACGGTGCACAATATATGAACGCAAACCACGTGACTTGAACTTAGATCACGTGACTGGTAGTAAAGGCAAATCTACCAGGAAGAATAAACACCAAACCGAAAGTACTTCCCAGCCAGGGAATATCGGGGTGGGGGCCATGGATTCCGTGTCCATCGTGTCCATCGTCAGCGATCTCGGCGGTGATCGGATGTAAAAGGTATATATAGATTATGGATGTTGTTTAAACTTAATATTATTTTAATTTGATCATATCGATAGATAATGTATCTAATTATCATTCTGGGTCACATCACATGATTTAAGTTTTGTACGATATTGTGAAATAATGCATTTTAATGACCAACCTGGGGTTCTTTTGTACGTTTGTGTCGGATCTGGCGTGGGTTACATGATGATTGTATATACAGAGTTTTTTGAGTTGTGGAGATAGAGTGTACATAATCCCTCGAATTCAATTACGAAATGAATATAGATTATAAAACCAATAACTCTATTTCCCCACGGTTCGGTAGTAAAATCAGGCAAACGATGTATTTGCATTACATATTTAATTTAGTTGTTATGGTCCATCATATTGACTTACAGGAAGTCAGCATACTGTCACGGGGAGTAAACGGATGGTCACTTGTAGGCTGGTCACTTTATACAATGTAGTTGTTGTCCACGTTGACAGCTGAAATTTTACATATATAATATTTGTTACATTATTTTTTTTTTATTTCATTCAATCGACA
Source organism: Ostrea edulis (assembly GCF_947568905.1). Lineage (NCBI taxonomy): Eukaryota > Metazoa > Mollusca > Bivalvia > Ostreida > Ostreidae > Ostrea > Ostrea edulis. Next base: position 79,424,533 of record NC_079170.1, read on the forward strand.
TACATTTGCACAAAAGTAGATACAAAAGAATATGAATATATTTAAGTGTACATATATTATATATTATAACTTTCATTTTAATTTTATGAGAGAGAGAGAGAGAGAGAGAGAGAGAGAGAGAGAGAGAGAGAGAGAGAGAGTCAATTGACTATATTTGTTACATTATAATCTGCTGTTGATATATTATTATGCACTTGTTGATTTAAGAGTTCAATATTATCTTTGTGCTTTATAGAATAGTTCTAATGCAATGTGTATCTTGTATGAACCTTAAATAACCGTGTCCCATTTCCATTATCAATGACCGTGTAGGGTCTAACAGCGTGACGGGAATTTCATCGTCATTGAAAGCACATTTTATGACCTTAAGAACAGGGGCGGGTCTAGGAATCGCAGTTGGAGCAACTGTATGAGGCAGGCGATCTGGGGGCCGCCTTGAGGTCCCCAGTTGGTCCAGCGCGAAGCCCTAGTGGGTCCCAGAGGGCGAACGCCCCGGAAAGCTCCGGATTTTTACAGATTTTTTAGGGCCTGAAATATGTCTCCTATGTAGTCGTTTTTACTATTTTCTGTCACTTTTGAAAAGGTGAAATTAATAAAATGACTCAAATTTTAAGGATTTGTGGAAAACAATTAAGTTCTCCCATTGAAAGGTGAAGATAACGAACAGCGACCAATCTCATAACTCCTATAAGCAATACAAAACAGAGAGTTTGGCAAACACGGATCCCTGGATATTCTAGATGTGGGATCAGGTGCCTAGGAGGAGTAAGTATCACCTGTCGACCGGTCACACTAGCCGTGAGCCCTATATCTTGATTAGGTAAACGGAGTTATCCGTAGTCAAAATCAGTGTGCCAAGAACGGTCTAACAATCGGCATGAAAAACGTCAGATAGACAATAAAAGTCGTTCAATAAATTAAAAGATTTTGTCATTTATTTCTCTGAGAGTGGAGAAAATTATTGCTTCTTTCATCGTTTATATTTTTCTAAACAATTGTAATCTCTCTCTCTCTCTCTCTCTCTCTCTCTCTCTCTCTCTCTCTCGTAAACTTACATGTATATATATATATGATTGATTGATTGTATGTGTTGGTTTGTTAGGTTAAATAGGTTAGGTTAAATAGGTAGCAATACTTTCTCCAAAATATGTGATTTCCTCGCCGATCATCTTCTTTTTAAGGAGGTACTCTACATCATCATAATGGCTGACTTCCTTTTCAAGCATGCATGGAAATATAGATATCAGCAATATTTGTCTATTCATTTTAAATCATTAGCTAGTTGAGTAGTTCAGTAGCTTAGCACGTCGACTGCTGAACTGTAGGTCGCGGGTTCGAGTCCACCAGGGTTTGATTGGTTTTTACTAACAATGCATTTTTGACTAAGGTGGCAGGGGAAAGTATCTTTGGTTTTGAAACATGTGGATAGGGGGTATACACCAAAGTCACATTATGACAGACTAATGAAAAATCATATTTCCCTTTTATGTCAATACTTGTATTTCATATTAGTGTAGTTAATAAATTATGACCCTAAATTACATGTAATCTATAAATACTGGTGCTGGTGCACAAAACATGCTCTGAGCAGGTTCCCCCTTTTTTGCTTTGATTTTCTCTCATTTGGGCTAATCCGCACCACCCCCACACCATCACAGTACCAAACATGGGGATTTAGACACTGTGCACAATCAACAACCCTATCTGCCCTTCTCAAAAATCTACCTCTCATATGGGGCCATCCACCTTCCCTCACAGCTACAGCCCTTTTGCTGGACCCTGCATGTTCTCACCGGAATTTCTTCAGCAACTGACCACGTATCTTAGTTTGGTATTTGCACCCATCTATATGCTAAGAATCATGGTGACACCTACATGTTGTATATCAACATTTTTATTAAGCACTCAGCTACATTTGACATGCATCCTAAAATTATTGTATACATTTTTACACATGTAATATCGCTTCAAATATAGGGTATTTCCATTTTTTGAAAAAGTTGACCGGGCCTATAATGCGAAACTGTCCCCTGCTACCTAAATAGAGTAAATATGAAAGTTTTCAGTTTTAAAATATTGTTGCACATATCCTCCACTTTTCATCCATATCAAATTTCTCCGGTGTAGCATTCCTTCTTAAAAGTCGTTCTGAATAGTCCATTTTCACTATATGTAAGCGTTTGAGATGACTACTTTTGAATTTTAATACAATTTATACGTGAACATACATTAGATATCTCAAAAGCTTACATCTAACCATGACTATCCACATTAACGACTTATAAATACGGGTGATCGGCGGAGAAATCACATGATTTGGAGAAATCATTGTATAGTAAGTCAGGCGTTCGTTAGTCTGTATTTCACGTTGTGTTTATATTCTAAGTGACAACTTCGTAGTGACTAAACTACAAAGTGAATATACATACATGTACATGTCATCTAACTTGAAATGTACTAGAAATAAAAATTAGATTAACAACACTTTACAAATGTATTATCCGTACATCAATGATAAATACATCCCCCTAAAGAATATAATGTAAAGCCTTTCTTTTAGTAGAAAAAATCCCGAAACTCCAAAAATATAATTTCATATACATGTGCTAAGGTAAAATGGGACAAAACACAGATGTACACACAGCCTGGGTACGTTTGATTGGAAAGATCCGGGTAACTCTAGAGTGACGTCTGTGCATGCGCAAAGGTTAGACTCCTTAAATGTGAATAAAACAACAAACGTTGCTTTTTTGTTGAGAAATGGCGTTAGGAATTAGACAGCTGTCTCACTTCTCCGAGGTGTCCGCTGCACAGGTCCTACTTAACAGAATACGCTAGAGTACGTTAAAGTACTTTTGAGTACGCTGGTAAAATTTCATAATTTAATTCTTTATTTTATATGTGTACCACTCAAATTCAAAATAATTCCTAAAATAATGAAAACAAACACAAACTATTCCAGATATACATTTATTAGGTTAAACTAAAGTAAAAAAAAAAAAACTACGAACAGCGGTTAAATATTACATATACTCTAAGATACTAAAACATACAGAGCGTACTCTTTTTAGTAGGACCGCCGCTGCACGGCTTTAGAATGGACAACAAACTTCCGCCAGAGTTCGTTTGCACATGACATTTATTGATAAGTGGGCGTTACCTACATGCAATAGTTATTGTATATTTATTTCGGTGTATCTTGATTTATTTGGACGAAGGGCGGTGTCGAGTGCGAAGCACAGGTCTCCGCCCTTTGTCCAAATAAATCAGGATACACCGAAATAAATATCCAATAACTTACTTGTAACATGACCAATTAGAAATGTAAAATATGTCATGTGACCAGTGGTTATTGCATGCATTTTAGCCGAGTTGCGAAGCAAATCTCGGCTTTTAAATTGTCAAAGGATGGGCGTCCAGTCGAGCGGGCGGCGTCCACAATTAGCTTGTCCGGTCTCTAACTTTCAGACTTTTTGGTGCATCTTTGTGAAACTTACATAACATGATCACATCCAAAAGAGGAAGGTTCCTATTCATTTTGAAGTCAAACGGTCAAGGTCACTTTTGTCACTAAATGTCAGAGATTTGAGCTTGTCCGGTCTCTATCTTGCATGACATGGTCACATCCAAACGAAGAAGGTTCCTGTTTATTTTGAGGTCAAAGGTCAAGGTCACTTTGTCACTAAATACAATAGATTTGAGATTGTCCGCTCTCTAACTTTCATACTACTAGGAGTATCTTTGTCAAACTTGCATAACATGATCGCATCCAAAAGAGGAACGTTCCTATTTATTTTTAGGTCAAAGGTCAAGGTAACTTTGTCATAGATTTGAGCTTGTCTGGTCTCTAACTTTCATAATACTTTGTGCGTGTTTGTCAGACTTGCATATTTTGATCACATCCAAAAGAGGAAGGTTCCTATTTATTTTAAAGTCAAAGGTCAAGGTCTGTTTTTCACTATATGCTGTAGATTTGAGCTTGCCTCTAACTGTTATACATATACTTGCTGACTTCAAATCCTGATGACATTCAAGATTCATGTTGCTTTTGAAATCCAAAGTCCAAAAGTCAAGATCACATTAAAAACCTTTTGCGGCCATTCAAAGCTTCATACTTATAAACTATATTAAATACGCAAACTGCAACTCGGCCATACGCATCTTTGATGCGTTTTAGCGATTTTATTAACTACCCCAATGAAAAGTAAATTTTTGTCAGGTGATCGCTTGGGAATTTTCCTCTTCCCGCCATGCATGCTCATCGCGCACTTATCGCCCGATAGTTGGTGAGAGCGGATGTGCAGAATGTGACTATGATCATTGTCGATTTACACGATTTGGGTTTACGGTTTTTATTCAATGATGACCATGAGGATTTTCTCACAAGCATGTGAGGATCACACATTTCGTGAAATTAACTGGGAGATGATAAGATGGATATCGACACGACCGCGAGTCTATATCTATTGAATTCTAATTTGAACACCATGTGTTGAAATTGTCAGGTGGTGTTCAATAATTTATTTACACATGACAGTTTTTAAAAAAAAATATGCAAATGATGGTTCTGCCAACTGGTGTATATCCACACTTTTTATAAAAGGAAAAAAACACCACAGCCATGCATGATACAATGATTACTTGTATCATGGCTGTTGTGTTTTTCCTTTTATAAAAAAAAAAGTGTACAATAACTGGAGATACACCAGTGGGCGGAACCATCATTTGCATATTTTTTTTAACTGTTCTGTGTAAATACATTACTGAACACCAACTGACAATTTCAACACATGGCGAAATCCGAATTCACGAGATCTAGGCTCACGGCCGTGTTTGTGCGAAATGTGTGATCATCATTGAATAAAAACTGTGCACCCATATCGTGCAAGCCGCCAATGATCATAGTTGAGGTGCTCTGATCAGACACATACTGCACATCCGCTCTCACCATCTATCGGGCGATAAGTGCGCGATGAACATGCATGGCAGAAAGAGGAAAATACCCAAAGCGATCACCTGACAAAAACTTTACTTTTCAATGCGTTAATTAAAAAAAAATCATGCAATAAACAAGGGCGGATCCAAGAATTGCGGTTAAGGGGTGCACCTTTTTATAAGGCATGGGCTCTGGAGGCAGCATTAAGGTCCCCAGTGGATCCAGGGCAAAGCCCTAGTGGGGGTTCGGGGGACGAAGCTCCTGGATTTTACAAGGCTTGAAATATGTCTCTTATGTTGTAATTTTTACTATTTTCTGTCATTTTCAATAAGGTGAAATTAATAAAATGACGCAAATTTTAAGGGTTTTTGAAAAAAATGTAGGTTTCCCAACAAAAGTAATTCAGTAAATCAAAAGATTTTGTCATTTATTCCTCCGAGAGCGAAAGAAATTCTTTTATCGTTTACATTGACAAGAGACCACAATTTACCTTAAATTTGAAAATTTTAGGGGAGGGGGGTGTTAAATCTGCCACTGATAATCACTGGTCACATGACAGATAGTATATTTCTAATTGTTCATGATACAAGTAAGTTATTGAACATTTATTTCGATGTATCTTGATTTATTTGGACGAAGGGCAGAGACGAGTGCGAAGCAGAACTCGTCTCCGCCCTTCGTTAAAAAAAAAATCAAGATGCACTGAAAGAAATATACAATAACCATCACATGTACTAAAATCGGGTAAATAATTTAAATCGAGATCGCAATAAATTACGGGAAGAGAGAAAAACCAGATATGCCACATTTTCCAATGGTAGGAAGGGAGTAATGTATATAAGATCTATACACATTATATTCACACTCCGGGTGTGTGTGACTCCTTATCCTTGATTGAAGGTTTTTAACATAAAATGGTAATTTAAATAGATCTAGATGGGTACGCGGCGTTTCGGGGGCGCAACGGTTCGGGACTTAGAATAGGACGGTTCGGGAGTTTGGCGCCGAGAGTTCGGTGACGGCGGTTCGGGTGCACGACGTTTAATTTTCTTTTTTTATGTAGCATGTTTGTAGCAATAAATGATAAAAAAAAAAACTGTCATTGGCACAATCATCATATATCGATCATTTCTTTTAAAAATATTTAATTGTAACTTAATTCTATATACAAATATTTCATTTTTCCAACAGAGACATACAATGGCCACGCCCACCAACCAAGCACAGGAGATCATCACCTGTGACCTCTGTGCCAAGCCAACCCGAAAATTCTGTAACAATTGTCAAGTCAGTTTGTGTGTGGAATGCGTTAGTAAACACGTGGACAAGCTTGACTCCCTACCACATGACATCGTTCCTTTCAAAGACAGAAAGGTGCCTTTTCCCGAGTGTGAATTTCACTCCAACCAGAGATGTGAGGCCCACTGCCAACAATGTGATGTTCCGGTTTGCCTGAAATGTATGCTTGGCCCACATAATGGACACAAAGTCAAGGATATGCCGGAAAATTTTAATGACAAGGAAAAGGAACTTGAAGAGGAAACCAAAGAAATTGAATCCCGCATTATTCCACAGTACAAGAAGAAAAACGAAGAAACAGAAAGCAAAATCTCCACAACAATGGCCGAATGTGATGAACTGGACAAAGAAAAAGAAAAACATAGAAAACTCTGGCACCAAGAAGTAGACACCATTTTCAATACACTTGGGTCTTTGATTAAATCCATGAAAGAAAATCACCTGGCTGCTCTAAAATCCCATCAATCCAAAATAAATAATTGTATTCCAGACATGATCCAAACAGTTCAACGAAATAAAGAAATTTTGAAATCCAAAAAAGTGTTTGAAGTCACCAACTACAAATCTAAACTCGAGGAATACAGGAACATGCCTACTGATATTGATGTCAAACTGCCATCACTCAAAACCAACACAGTCCAAGGGAGAGAACTCAGCCTGGAATTAGGAGAATACAAGACTTGCCTGACACAGAAAACACTGTCCAGTCTGACAGAGGAAGTCTACTATTTATCTTTACAAAAACTGTTAGAGCAAGCCAAATCAATTACAACCATTCCTACTGGAGTTAATCCTCTATTCCATGTTGCCTGTGTGGGAGTGGATGAGGTCTGGGTTAGTGGTAAAGATAAAATCATAAGACGTGTTGACATACACGGGTCTGTACGGGACACTGTCACCACCACATGTCTAGACTGGCCTAATGACATCACAGTGACCAGACAGGGAGAACTGGTATACAGTGATGCTAACAATAGAACTGTGAACATTGTCAGACACGGGAGAACAGAAACACTGATAACCACACCACAGGGCTGGCATCCAGGCAGACTATGCTGTACTAAGTCAGGGGACATCCTGGTCAGTATGTATACTACTGATTTTAGCCAACATAAAATTGCCCGTTATCAGGGACACACAGTGAAGCAGGAAATAGATAGAGATGAAGATGGAGAACCAATCTATAAAGGAGGGGAATACTCACTGTATGTGGTGGAGAACAACAATGGAGACACCGTGGCCTCTCATGGTAATGCTAAGGCAGTGGGTGTGGTAGACAAGTCAGGAAGAGTCCGATTCCGATACGACGGTACCCCAGCCAGGAGGAAGAAGTCATTTTATCCTAAACATATAGTGACAGACTCCATGAGTCAGATCATTGTCACAGATTACAACAATGCCTGTCTACACATCCTGGATCAGAACGGACAGTTCCTGAGATGTGTGGACAATTGTGGACTAGATAATCCTCTTGGACTGAGTGTGGACAGTGAGGGGAGGTTGTGGGTAGGGTTAGGTCTATCAGGAGAAGTGAAAGTGATTCAGTACATGAAATAAACACACACTGTTTACAACATGTAATGTACAGACATCAGATGATGACAAAGTTCACACAGTGCATTAATTCATTGAGATATAAAAATCCTAATCACGTTATAACTGACAGAACTGGCATGAGAATATTAAGTTACATCTACTTGATTATATACATGATATATCAATTTGAGAACTGACAAAATCAAGTTCAGAGAAAAAGCCTGAAACAATTACAAATACTGGTATCAAAATGTAACTTCTGTATAGGTTTAAAAATATCACACCACCCCCACCCCCCTGTATTCTAACTTATCTTAAAGTTTTATTTACTTTCTGTTCTGAAAATATAAGTTGATGTTACTCTAGCTGTTTAATTTAGATTGCGTCAGGAGCCTTATTAATAATTGCTTTTCTGGTCCATCATAGTCATTTACAATACCATGAAATTTTTATAGAATACATATACCCTTATGTTCATTCTGCATGTCTATAAATGGTTGCATACTATCTGCTACTGGGATTTTCAGCCGCTCAGTTTTCCTCGGGTAAGGGGCGGGGCTAATTTTAGGCGAGTCTAATATGCAAGCTGGTGAATTCTGAATGTTGCCTGTATAAATGTTTATGTAAAATTTATAAATCAAGTGTGATGATTTTTCTTGTGTAGGTAAATCGAAATGTTGAGCGTTGTATGCAATGAATCAAACGTAAAATTCAGAAATTTAAATTATATGTTGATTAAAATCTAATTAAAATCAGATCATATAATCCGCTCATCTACTATCGCTACACATACATGTACATGTAAGTGAGTAGATCTGAGTCGATGAGCGGATCATAGGATCTATGTATGTAACGATAGTAGATGAGCGGATCATACGATCTAACTTTAATGAGATTGTCGTTGATTATTCATCGTTTTTAAAGTTTTGGGGGGGAAATCATTAATATCCCCGGTGACATACGGGGTCCTCCACTCTCTGGGCCTGCCTCTGATGGATTGATAAGAGAGGTTTCCGATGTAGAGGCCGATGCTTGATTTTCAGTGACATTCTGTTCCCCAGTTGTTACAAACAAGCAATGAAGTGATCGCCTCTAATTTTTCCTCCCGTAAAACTAATGTTATTATGTTTACAATTTATTGATGAGTTTACTCGGTATTTTAGATGTATTTACTACTTAATCAAAGATTCACACCTTCCACATTCCAAATTCAAAACAAGATAACCTTCATAATAAAAGACGAATAAACTCAGAAATATACGTATAAATCCGGCTCTAATGACAGACCCCTATTCATTTAATCTTTAATTATTGTATAACTTGATGAAAAAGAACCCCACAAATCCATAAGAACTGTTTTACACATTTCATATTTGAAATGTTTTAAAGGATAAGTATATGCCCGGAACCAAAATTATAACCGAACCAAAGTCAACCGGGTTGGGACGTAAATTATAGCCCTTAACGAAAGTTATAGGTATTTTTATCGTTGCCAAATGCCAAACTACCCGGTCCGTAAACTAAACAGTCCAGTTCTCCCTACCCATTTTACCGACATTCTCGATGGTGTTTCAACGAACTTTTACATAAATATTTCGCTGTAATTATCCACCCCACGAGGGGAGGAGAGTTGTATATAAAAGAAACGAAAGATTAAAACGAATAAATTTTCCATCTACCAATATTGATTGGAATACAAGACAACAGTATACTGGATAAACTCAGACTTAATTTCATCTTTGACTCATCTTTTGCCGTATAAAAATTAAAGCTTGTATTTTATGGTGAAATTGTACAATTTTAGTCCTATGCTTTTTACAAAAATCCTGCACGTTGTAATTCATTTAAGAATGCCTTTTTAAAACCAGTTTACATTTAACACAACATATGAAGTTAGACCATGTGGATTGCGAACTGAAAGTACTTCCTAGCAACAGGCTCTTGACGTTTGAAATATCTATTCACGAGAGTTTGCTTACAGGAAGATACTTTTTTATTTATAAATGTTTAAAACGCCGAGAGCCCGTGTTCCCATATTGGTAAATGTTGAGGTATGGGCATGGATATCATGTCCATAGACAACAGCTCGGCCGAGGATCGCATGTAAAGGTATATAGACCCTGAAAGTTTTTTAAAGTTGAAATTATTTATAATTTCAAAGTCGTGTTGATATAACAATCAAATCGATTGAGAATGCATCCACTTATTTTTCTAGGTCACATGATTCAAGTTTTGCAGGATGTTTTGAAACAATGCACTGCAACTACATGTACATGTATCTACCTGAAATATTGTTGTCGGATCTGGAGTGGGTTACAAGTGACGAATGTACATATAAAGGCCCCAGAAGTGTGGATAGAGTGCATACTTCTTATTTAATCCCCTTCCCCCTCTAATTCAAATACGAAATGAATGTAGATTGTAGGTCAATACATTCCCCAAAATATGTGATTTCCTCTGCCAATCATTTCCCTAATAATCAGTTTTTACTTTCCGTAAACTTTTGAGATTGTCATTATTGAAAACAAATGCAATATATATATACATATATCAGTATTTAAACGTAGTCATCTTACATTCCATCATGACTATTCAGAGAGTGTTTGCCCAACTATCTATTTTGTATTGCTTGTAGGAGTTATGAGATTGATCATTTTTCGTTATCTTCACCTTTCATTAGCGACTTATACAGGAGAAATAACACATTCTGAAGAAATTAATGTGTTATAGTTCTGGCGTTCGTTAATCTGTATTTCACATTTCACTTCTGAATGTCCAAATTACGCAGTGACGATACATTAACTTAAAATGCACTAGAAATGAAAATAAGAGTAATAACGCTACGAATTGATTACCAGTACAGCAATGATACCCACACACTCCTGAAGCCTAGAATGTGCACACACTGTGTCTAAAATGTTAGATAACGCTAGAATCCGACAATAGTTCGGCAAAATTCAACCAATATATACCAATGTCTGCGAATAGTTCTCAATAAAAGTGAGTAGGTGCCCCTAGGGAAAATCCAGCAGAGTTTCTGCTGTGTTATGTATTCATAGTATAGACATTATATTCGTTTATATTTATGATTGAGACGGGCGGAGTGCCTATGACATAAGACACAGTTATAAGTGATAATGTTACCCCTGAAGTGATAAGTAGAGCGATATTAGCAGTTACATTGAAGTGAAAACATAGATAAAACACCACATTTTTAACAAAAACAAATATTGCCATTTGATTTCAATAATTAATAGTTTTAACTTAATTACATTTACACATATTTATCTCAATCTTCAATAAATGTTAGCTTATCTCCCAACAGAGACACGCAATGGCCACGCCCACTAACCAAGCGCAGGAGGTCATCACCTGTAACCTTTGTTATCAATCAATCCAACCCAAAAATGTTGTAACAGCTGTCAAGTCAGTTTGTGTACAGATTGCATCAATGAACACTTGGAGAAGCTCGACTCCCTACCACATGACATCGTTCCTTTCAAATACAAAAATGTGGCTTTTCCTGAGTGTGAGTTTCACTCCAACCAGAGATGTGAGGTTCCCTGCCAACAATGTGATGTTCCAGTTTGCCTGAAATGCACACTTCGTCCCCATAATGGATACACAGTCAAGGATATGCCGGAGAGTTCTAATGACAAGAAAAAGGAATTTGAAGAGGAAACCAAAGAAATTCAATTCACCATTATTCCACAGTACAAGAGGAGAAGTTAAAAAAAAACCCAGAAAGCAAACTATTCATTACAAGGGCCGAATTTGATGAACTGGAAACAGAAAAAGAAAACCATAGAAAAATATGGCACCAAAAAGTAGACACCATTTTCAATATACTTGAGTCCTTGATTAATTCCAAAGAAAATCAACCTGACTGCTCTCAAATTCTATCCATCCAAAATTGATAACTGTATTCCAGACATGATCCAAACTGTTCAACAAAATGAAATGATTATGAAATAAAAAATAAAAAAAAAGGTGTCTAAAATCACCAATGCAAATCCAAACTCCAGGAATACAAGAACATGCCTACTGATATTCATGTCGAACTGCCATCACTGAAAACCAACACAGTCCAAGGGAGAGAAATCAGCCTGGAATTAGGAGAATACAAGGCTAGCCTGACACAGTCACCACCGTCCAGTCTGACAGAGAAAGTCACCGATTTATCATTACAAAATCTGTTAGAGCAAGACAAATCAATTACAACAATTCCCACTGGAGTTAAACCTCTATACAATGTCACTTGTGTGGGAGTGGATGAAGCCTGAGTTAGTGGTAAAGATAAAACCATAAGATACTTTGACATACAAGAGTCTATACAGGACACTGTCATCTCCACATGTCAAATCGTGCCCAGTGACATCATGATGACCAGACAGGGAGAACTGGTATACAGTGATGATCACAATAGAACTGTGAACATTGTCAGACATGGGAGAACAGAGACACTGAGAACTACACCACAAGGCTGGAAACCAGACAAAATATGTTGTACTAAGTCAGGAGACATCCTGGTCAGTATGTTTACTACAAATTATAGTCAAAATAAAATTATCCGATATCAGGGACACATAGTGAAACAGGAAATAGATAGAGATGAAGACGGAGAACCAATCTGTAAAGGAGGGGAATACGCACTGTGTGTGGTGGAGAACAACAATGGTGACACATTTGCCTCTGATGGTAATGCTAAGGCATTGGTCGTGGTGGACAAGTCAGGAAGAGTCCGATTCCGATACGAATACAAAATATTATGTTGCGTTATGTATATCAGTACCTAATACAATGTATTGTATTTCGATTCAAACATCAAATTACGGATTATGTCCATTATGGTTGATACGAACAGCCACTGATAATAAGGGGTTGCAAAAAAGTTCGCAAATTTAATAGTGTGTATTACCCCCATTTACACCGATGTATTCCTCATAGCTCTGACGTATTAAACAAATCAGGTTTTGCAGAACTGCCTGGGAATGCCCCGCCATCTGTGCAATATCGAAACAACGCAAAAGTAGCAGCACTTTGGCTCTTGACATCTATTTAATCAAAAACAGGTTATATAGGCAATGAATCCAGTGACATCGCAGACCAGGGTAATTAGTTGTTGTAAATTGTCACTAACAACGCGTTTGGTGTGTGGTCGTGGGTTTTCCTGTTGCAGAATGACGTTACGCTGGCTGTTATGAATGAATGGAATGCCGTACTAACGTACAATTTCATCACGGTAGCATACGGCGGTTAGATTGCCCTCTACTATCATCAAAGGGGTCCTACTATGTGTTGTAATTCCACCCCAGACCATAACGCTCCCTGCGACGAATTAGTGGCGCTGAATAACGCAGTCTTCAATGTAACGTTCTCCGGCACGACTGTAAGCCCGAACAAGAACGCCACTGCTTTCAAGAGGAAATCTCGACTTGTCCGAAAACAGAAATTTCGCCCTATCTCTGTTATTGAAACGACGATGCCGTCTACATCGCGCTAACCTCGAAACAAGGTGAGGTCAGAGCGGTACAGGACGGATAACAGGATAATGAGGACGGATGTTGACCTTTCGCAATACGTGTATGTTCCGTGCGGTACGTGGACTTATTCGTTGATGCCCAGGGATGGTTCTAGTGGCCATAAAAGCCGATTGGAATAGATAACGCAAATGTGGCGTCCGCATCTACGTATCTTGCCCACGTGACGTCACACGCATGTTTTCCGATCATGGGTGGTCCCGAATGGTGCCACTTTTCTGATAACGGTCCATAAAAGCATTGATAGTGTTGATATGAACTACAAACTGCCTTGCTATACTCCTTTAAGGTATATCCTAGCTTCTAGCATCCCAATAGCACGCCTACGATCATTTTCAATCATGCAAGGCATATCTCCAAGGTTTTTCTGTTTCAGTACATTGGATAATGTCAATGAATGCTAGAAATTATAATCCTAGAAATATTATGCTTTGATGTCAATGAATGCAAGACATTATAATCCTAAAAATCTAATTCTACTTACTAACAACATGTCGCTTAGGCTCAAAACTCCAGACAATCGTGCTGTGGCCACCAAACACCTGTTTTTTATAGTAAACTATGCCTTTATGAGTAAAGAGTGACCAAAGAATATTTTTGATGTTTTATTAACTTTTAAGGATACACAGTTTCTTTTTTCCGCTAGTATATATCACATATCACGGTCAAATTAAAATCCGCTATTGCGTATCTTACGTACTTTATCATACCAGCTGATAAAACATAAGGGCTAATTCTATTTATACTGTCAAGCATTTCAATCAAACTTCTAACGCTGTGTGGATGACGTATGCATATCATTCACAAATTAATTCATTTCAACTGAAATCAGTTTCATTGGGCTGTATTCCGGAATACCAACATTTCATAATTTCAAAGAACAGGTGCAAAGGAAATTAAGGGCAATTATATAAAAATCATGGTGCCTTATCGGGGATATCAGAATCACAGAAAAAATCAAAACATGTCATCGTATTACATCTAGTCATGCTGCACCAGAAGATATTTATAGAAATAAAAATTCGCTTTTAATCATAATGGGAACAAAGCTCAATGAATGTTTTCAATGAATATTTTCATTGAAATAATGTTAAAAAAAAAATTTAAAGAGCATTACCCGTGAAAATGATGGCACTTCGCATTTATTCGCATAATCTATCAATAACATAGAAATATATCTTCACCTTTCATTGATGACTAATAAACGTACAAAAACCAGATAAACCTAACACAGCTACGTTAGATAACCGCTTTTGGTGAAAAGAGATACATAAAATAAGAAGGTTTGCAAGATGATGATTATCTAAGCACCAAAATTGTATATTCATGTGTTTGCTTTGAGGTTGAAAGGTATTTGAAATGATTCAATGCTGATGTTACATGTACATGTATTCCTGAAATACATGATACAGAGAAATTCTCATTGAATTCAATTGTTGGTGACAAAATGGCAGCTATTTTCCGTTAATGAATGTTGAAGTAAAATAAGTTTTTGATTTACTTTCTTATTATTTATCAAACCGTATCCCTCAGTACTCCGTATGATTTTTGTTATCTTTGTATTCCTGGAACACTCTGTTCAATTAACATGTATGAAGATAACAAGTCGGTCAAGACGATATTATTTGATCTGTGTGAAGGAAACAAGCCAATGAAAACGATAGTCTTTGACCTGCTAATGAAGTTCTCAGCAGAAGGATAGGGAGTGTACAAACATATCTAACATCTAATGTTAACTTAATTGCGATCTAGTTTATGTACATGTATATGTAATGTTTCTCTACAGTTATTGGTGTATTATTTGACAAATCAAAACACTCTGTTAATAAGAAATACACTGCATCTTAAATTCTTCGGACATAGAATTTGTTTTCTTTTTTAGTTTTATTATATCACTTACCATAATAGATGAACTGTTATTACTGTACATTTACAAGTATGATCAGTGATATGCTATCTATAAGAATAGTTTCTATGAGGGATTTGTTTATTCCAATGAAATGAAAACACGTTAGATATTTGGTGAGAAATATACGCTAAATGCCCAAGACATTGAACAGAAAAAAATTACAAAGCAATGAGGATATGTCCATAATCTCCCAGAAGGTGTTTCTAATAGGTCCTTTTTTCTGATCAAGGTGACACCCAATGAAATTTTCTGAAATGTAATAGTACTGACAGAAGAAATATGCACGTAAATTTAATCTTCCACAATTTTATGGAATCAGTTGTCTGGGTTGTTCTATTGTATCTTTTAAATCAGCATTTTTGCAGCATTGTAAATCAAATAAGTGATATATAAATATGCATACGTTTATTTTTTCCCAGTAATATCGTGTATATATTTCATGTATATATTCTATATTATGTTATCTATTTTTCTATCCTCTGATTTATCTTTCTGTGAATATGTTTTATACAGGACCACAATGTAAACTAGTCATTTGATACTAATTCTGCTATCCTGTCTAAATAAAGAATTTATTATCATTATTAATTTCTCATCGCAAACCACGGTTTTGAGTCCACGTGCACTCCTCTTAAGGATAGAGATAATCGATGAGAAGAACATGCGAGTAACCGAGGATAATGTTAAATGACTCTATCACGGAAATATACAATAAAAAGGTGTATTCAAACAAAAATAACACCCTGTCTCTGTTGCTCAAAGTCATGTTTCTTTACGATCACATTGTAATACTTGTAAGCTTTCAGTTATTTTATATGAGTTATCCGGTATGATTAAGAATGTTTTTGGTGCAAATAAGAAATTTTAAAATCCAAACTTCGCTTTGATTTGATGCACAATGTCAATAGATATGTAATAAGAATCATGTAAATATTTTATATTTTTAAAATACTACTGAAAATTCTTCTTTCTTTGGTTATAAGTTTTGAATCTACGATTTAAGTTTTGACGGAACATATCATTTGGAAAAAGATATATCAGAGAAATATTTGAGATACAACCATTTTTAGCTCACCTGAGCTGAGAAACTCAAGTGAGCTTTTCTGATCGCTTTTTGTCCGTCGTCTGTCTGTCTGTCCGTCCGTCTGTCTGTCCGTCTGTCTGTTAAACTTTTCACATTTTCGACTTCTTCTCCAGAACCACTGAGCCAATTTCAACCAAACATGGCCAAAAGCATCCTTGGGTGAAGGGCTTTCAAGTTTGTTCAAATGAAGGGCCATGTCCCTTTCAAAGGGGAGATAATCACAAAAATGCAAAAATAGGGTGGGGTCATTTAAAAATCTTCTTCTCAAGAACCACTGGGCTAGAAGAGCTGAAATTTACCTGAAGGCTTCCTGACATATTGCAGATTCAAGTTTGTTCAAATCATGGCCCCCGGGGGTAGGATGGGGCCACAATAGGGGATCAAAGTTTTACATACAAATATATAGGGAAAAACTTTTAAAATCTTCTTCTCAAGAACCACTAAGCCGGAAAAGCTGAGATTTACATGGAAGCTTCCTGACATAATGCAGATTCAAGGTTGTTCAAATCATGGGCCCCTGGGGTTGGATGGGGCCACAATAGGGGATCAAAATTTTACATACAAATATATAGGAAAAATCATCTTTTCAAGAACCACTGAACCAGAAAAGCTGATTTTTACATGAAAACTTTCTGACATAGTGCAGATTCAAGTTTGTTCAAATCATGGCCCCCGGGGATAAGATGGGGCCACAATAGGGGATTAAAGTTTTACACACAAATATATAGGAAAAATCTTCTTCTCAAGTACCACTGAGCCAGAAAAGCTGATTTTTACATGAAAACTTTCTGACATAGTGCAGATTCAATTTGTTCAAATCATGGCCCCCGAGGGTAGGATGGGGCCACAAGGGGGATCAAAGTTTTACATACAAATATATAGTTAAATTCTTTTTCTCAATAACCACTTAGCCAGAAAAGCTGATATTTACAAGAAAACTTTCTGACATAGTGTAGATTCAAGTTTGTTCAAATCATGGCCCCCGGGGGGTAGGATGGGGCCACAAGTGGGGGGGGGGGTGTCAAAGTTTTACATACAAATATAGGAAAAAGTTTTAAAAATCTTCTTCTTAAGAACCATTTGGCCAAAGAAGTTGACATTTACATGAAAGCTTTCTGACATAGTGTAGATTTAAGTTTGCAAAGGTTACTTTAGGTCATAATAGGGACTAAGGTTTTACATGCAAATATATATGGAAAGTCTTCAGATATTGGCCAAGGTGACTCAGGTGAGCGATGTGGCCCATGGGCCTCTTGTTTCATTGCGTTTCTAATTTTGTTTAGATTTGAAGAAAAATAAAAAGTTCCGATCCCGATCAAATTAAATAGAAATCAGTAAAATAGCGGGCGATCATACTGTTGCTCGTTAAAATTGCATACACTTTCTATGATGAAATTAGTTTCTTGTATAACTTCATTTAATTTAATTTGAAAGCACTTTACATCAATGGACTGTAGTTTTCGGATCCCGATGTTCTTTACGAATTTTTTGTATGATTCACATTGGACTTGGTTCAAATTTGAAAAATCGCAATGAATGTGAATATTCTGGCCATTTCATTTCAATGTATATAGCCTCTGAATTACAGTTGTTCAACATATCCTCTTTTGTTTTTGTTTTGTAATTGACATGCTTTTTTAAAGAAGAATATTAAGGAATATAATGTTTTTAATTTTGATATTTTATTATCAAAAAAAAAAAAATTGGAACATTTATATGCGTCTTTTATGCATATTTTATTAGATTATTTATATCATGCATCAATCATTGCAAAATTTAATAAAATAAATAAAATATCTTGCTTGCAAATAAAATGCCCCTTTTTATAATTCCGAAAAAATGCGAAAAACTCGTATCTAATGATTTGCGTGATAGAGGCTTTTGATTATGACATCAGACTTATGTAACGAGTTGTTTGGAAATTTCGGTGCAATGATCCACTTTGAAGTCAGGTATCCACGAGGGGGGGGGGGGGGGGATTGTATAAACAAAATTAATGCAACTAGAGAGACAAATACCATCAGTCTGAGGAATATGTTTTATTAAAACTATTAAGTGAAAACCTGAAATAAAATGAATAATTAGAAATACGTTTAAATATGACAATGAATATCACAATTACATATAGTTAACGTTATCATGAATAATTACCAAACACCGGTACATATAGTTCCTCAATAAGAAATATGAAAACTCAATGCTAAGTAGCTATTTATGTCTGTTCCCTTCAAGGGTAGCACCGAGAGTGCGGGCCCTGGGTTAGTAAAAGCGAGAAAGTGAGTGATTATTAGAAACCGGTTAAACAAGTATAGGGAAGTCCAGTGGTCAGTTATAAACACACACACACGTGGTCTGTCACACTTGAGCGCAGAAATAAAAACACATTTACACTTATGCAACAATGAGAAATAAATGATTAATGAGAATTTATTTACAGAGGTTACATTAAGATTCAAACAAATAACCTTTGAGCTAAATCCATATGTCAATATTGATTGCAAAAAAAACCAACATAATGAACCCAATCTGGATTTCATTTTTGACTTATCTGTTCCTGTATGAATAATCTGCATTTTGAAATTGTAAATGCAATATGAAGGACATGTGTAACTTTTCACAAAAACCCAGCACGCGCGGGTGATATTAGACATTTAAATCATTAAAGACCACCTTATTTATATCAGCACTGAGATCAGAGGCCTGTTCAGCAGAGCGAGCGCTCGCGATTGTTCGCGGGCGCTCGCTTCTGAACGGTAGAGTTCGCCAAAGTGCTCGCGATCGCTCGCGAACCTGCTCCCAATGTAGTTCGCCTTGTAATCCAATATGGCGTCGAATGTGTTGATCGGTGGATCTTTCATTTTATTTTTGACGAAAGCTGCCCTCTGATAGCTTCTGTACATTCTAGAATGTCGAATTTGAACAGATTTTAACTTTATTTGCGTCGTACAGTTGACGGGAAAAGACAAGGACTTTGAAAACAATAGTTTGCCTCTGAGAAATGACAAATTTTACCACTTTTTGTCTCTATGTAACATTTTTAGAATCCATAGTTACAAATAAGTGGTTCGTCTGTCAAATCTCTTTATCGCCTGCTATCATCAATAACAATGGCTCTTCGGACGATCGACCAAGCTTCATTTCGGATTCCAATATTAAGATTATATACATATAAGGTGTTAATTAAGCCTGTAAGCCTAAAGATAAACGGAAGACTTTCTTATTTAGCATTGAAAGACGATTTTCCCAAATATGAAGAGCCTATAGATAGCCTGTATAGGCTTAATATAATTATATTATATTAGTTATCTTTAAAGAAGTTTTATTTCTCGTGTATCTACATTTTTTAGATCTTGTCTCATGCACATGATCCTGTAGAAGAAAAAAAGATAAATTTTAGATACACAGATGATCGAACATATCCATTCATTGTGAAATGTCATATATTTAAGCTCCAATTCATGTTCCACTGGTGATTTAACTAGTCCTTAGAAAAACCTATCGCACAGAACATTCCGAAGAAATAGGAGATATATTTCCCCCATTATTTCATACAATACATGTATATGTACTCTATGAAATGGTACGCAAGAGAATGTCTAATTCACAGTGGTAAATCATGTGAATTTTACATGATCAAATACACGGAAAGTCAGCACAACGGAAATATCAAACGAGTAAGTAACACCTGATAGTATTTTGACGGTCGAAAAGTTTTTGACTGAAAACCAAAAAACATGCCAGTGTTCTCTGCTTCTACCACACGCAGAACTACCATTTTATATTTATATAGATTGTTACTGAGAATTGTGACAATTCGTTACTGATAAAGGTGTTACTTTTTTGTTTGAAATTTTCATTGTGTTGACTTTCGTATAAAGCTATTTTAATGTCAAAGTCACGCCTGATTCGCAACGGTGTAATTGAAGACCTATTCTACAAGAATGTAGGCTATATACATTGAAACATATGACTAATATGGTTTGGTTTTCTGATTAAGCATGTCGTAAATGTCTAGAAAACAATTTTAAAAAGTACTTTTAGAGCTTGGCGTGGAGAAAAATATACTGTAACAATTTATTAATCTTTAATCAATTGTTCATATCTTATTGAACAATTTTTGAAATATTGCTTTCAATCCAATTTAAAAAAAAAAAATCGGTTCTATGATCGTTACACCAAAAACAATATAATTTTAATTGGATTAAGTTTGTTAAGATTTATCTTGGAAATGATTGACTATTGAACAGCTGATTTGTAAGGAAGTTGTCACCATTGCATTAGGTTGTCTCAGAGATAAAATATTTTTAAAAAAACAAAAAAAAAAACCTTGTTTTTGTTGATTAGAAATTGAGATATGCTTTATCAGAAAGTCATATTAGTTTTAATGTATGTGACCCACATTTTTAGATCCTTAGTTAGTTAGTCAGGTCAGTCCCCGGTTTTCACACCTATACTATTTTAACACGTGCACATGCTCTTTCTGGCATTCTACATGTACTGATGCAGCTTGTGTTACATTTGTTATTAATTTTCAGATTTAATTAGTTTAAATTGTTGGTCACTAATAGCCAAGTTAAAGGATCTAGACCATTGTGAGGAATGTTGACAAAACAAATAAAAAAATAAATGTAAATATCTTCCTTTCCGATCGATTATTAAGCAAATTGTAATGGAGACAAGAATGAAACAGACTACCTAACCCTATATGGTGCCCCCTCCCCCACCCACCACTTAGTACCAAAGTGTCAGAACTTAACCGAACATGAATTCACACAACATGGGGATATGATTAACATGACCTTGCTGCTCAGGAGGTCAAAGTAATAGCTTATGGAATGAAAGGTCTTGCCATAAGAAATTTATATACAAAATCCCTACCTTACGGCAGCTCACTACATTAACACTTACATATTTTATGACTAAGTCACAAGATGGTGATTCAAATGTTTTGTGAAAATACTTGTATTGCAATCGATTTGTTTGTATATTTACGTAGCTCGGTGGATAAGGTATCTGATGACTGACCCGCAGATCCCGAGTTCAAATCCGCGGGTTTGTTTTTTTGTTGCTTTGTTTTATGTTATCTACTGCAATACATTTTTGAAAACCATCTATCTCTCTCTCCAAAATTGCTTATTGTTGCCTTTTTGACACATATACTTATTATATGTCATCATATTTTTCATAATTAAATCATTTCATGCTGAGCTGATCTGAGAAATTATTTGAAGGTGTAGTGAGCAACCTTAAATATTTCAGGAGATATTGAAGAAGTTAAATTTTCTTGAAATCAGGTCACTGTCACATCAACATAATTGTCACAAAGAACATGTGTGAAATATGATAGCCCTATCTATCACTCACCATTCAAAAGTTATGAGCAATGTTAAAGATTTGGACACGCATACAGGACAAAAAATATATATAGACAGGGAGGGGGAGATCATAATCTTTTTTTTTTTTTTTTTTTAAATCTACACAACGTATTTACAATATACAATAGATTGATTGATTTTATATTGTTTAACGTCCTCTCGAGAATATTTCACTCATATGGAGACGTCACCATTGCCGGTGAAGGGCTGCAAAATATAGGCCTATGCTCGGCGCTTACGGCCTCTGAGCAGGGAAGGATCTTTATCGTGCCACACCTGCTGTGACACAGGACCTCGGGTTTTTTTTTTTTGGTCTCATCTGAAGGACCACCCCCACCCACCTCCCATTTAGTCTCCTATTACAAGCAAGGAGTACTGAGGACCTTTCTAACCCGGATCCCCACAGGACAATATACATTAGAAAACCGACACACACACACAAATATATATATATTATATATATATATATATATATATAAAAGCACGAAAACCCAACAACACCTTACTTTCTTAGTGTCGGATCTGATATATATATATATATATATATATATATATATATATATATATATATATCACACGTACATACATATGCATATATAGAAAATGCTATTATTTTATTAAATATCAAAAATGTGTAGTCCTACTGTGTGATACTGTCGATAAAGTCATATAATTAACTAGATAAAGACTATGGTTTGTCAAATGTTGCAATATTATACAAATTCTAATTCATATGCAAAAATCTTGATTTATATTCTAGTCTTCATATTTATATGCGAAAATCTTAATCTATATTCAACAATCTTGATATTTATAGGCGGTATTTTTATGTATACTCGGGTATCTTGATATTTATATGCAAAAACTTTGATTTATATGCGATAAATCTTGATTTTTATTCGATAATCTTGTTATCTGTATTTGATGAATTTTGATTTATATTGGATAATCTTTTTCAATTTATCAAATATAAATAACAAGATTATCAAATATAAACCAAGATTTATTGAAGACAAATAACAAGATTATCGAATATAAATCAAGATTTATCACATATAAATGAAAATCTTCGGATATAAATATTAAGATGAAATATAAATCAAGATTTGTATAATATTGTAATGCTTTACATGCCATAAAAGACCTTCAAATAAATAAAGGCAAAGTTGATAAATGTGAAAATCGAAGGGGTCTTCCTCTTTCTAATCCAAGTAATATGTATCTTTATGAAAATCTTCCCCTGAAAACTTTAATTAATGTGTGTTACAGAAAGTGCTGACAGACGGACGGACAAAGTTATTACTATAGGGCACCCACCATATGGCAGGACCCTAATAAATGATGAAGCAGCCATGAGTTATATGTTACAAAATGTTTTGATACACCTTGTTCCCCTACACCTCTGAAATCAATTTCCATATTCATACATTTAGTTTCAGAAAGAGGATTTATATTCTGAAGGGGCAGATTCCTATACACTGTATATATGTCTTATCATGTTCACTTCAATGTATGGCATATATGTGATCAGTATTCACAGTTTATTTGTGAACAAAATCAGCCAGTTTCTCAAGTGCAACAACTCTCCTTTCTTCTAAAGCCAACAGTTTTTTCTCATCCTCCATCCTCTCGGCATGCATTTGATGCAAGTCCTCTTTAAATGATGCCACTCAGCTTAGATCCTTTGATATGCTGGCAACTTTAGTCTTCTTCTTCTATGGGAAAGGTGTTGCTGATGATGATGGCTGAATGGAGGAAGACACAGGCACAGGATTTACAGCGGGATCACCATGCAGCAACTGCCTCATCTTTCATTGATAATTTTGTACCTGAAATTCAGCAGTCTCAAATAAAAACTATGTAAATATAGCCACACAGGTTATTCATTAACAAACCCTTCTTTTATAAAGACTGGTAGTTTTAAAAAAGATGTGGGGGTACACACATCCCTAAATTTGTCAAAAATGTAAGTGTAAATGTGTTCATGTATTTTCTGGGAAAACCTCAATTATGATTGATGATTAGTTTTTGACATTTATCCATACATATTGATCTAAAGAAAAGAAGTTACAATTATTTCTTGCAGTAGTGGTGGGTTTTAAACAATAGATCCTCAAAGGAAACAATAAACAACACACACAATATTAGCATTTGGAATACAGGGGTTTGAACAATAACATAATGATTTTCTAATAGATGAATAAAAGCTGAAACTAACATAGATTTTGACAATATTTCAAGAAACAATTTAAAATCATTGAGTGAATACACTTGAAGCAGTCTTTCATTAATTTAATTATAACACTATTAAAGAGACATTGGGGATCTCACTGATATATTATGCACTACTTCGTATCAAATATATATTAGTAGTGGGATCCTCATAACAGAAAATTAGCAACAATTAAAGGTATATGAAATTAGGATAACAAAATCAAAACAGTTACTATCACAAAGGCATATAAATTACAGATCATTATTGCATTATTAGTCAGACAATGAGGATCTCCCTATAGTACTCACTACTCTGGATCATATACATAAGTAGTGGTGGGATTCGAACCCACAGATCCTCATAACAGACAGTTAGTGACATACAAGGATAATGGGAAAAAGAAGAAATTGGGATATCGAAACATTCAGACATGTACAATATCAACAGCTAAAAAATTTCTCAGTCCCCATCAAACATGTTTTTCTTTTGATATGCTGAACAGATGAAAAATATGAACAGTCAAATATGAACAGTCAGGTAACAATGCCCTCAAGCTCTTGGAAGATTTTTTGATCATCAATATATATATATACAGTGTATAAGATTTTGAAGCAAAAATTGTAATCTGTGAGCCTGTGAAAATTTATGAACAATAAGGCTACCCTGCTTTGATATTTATGATCAACATTATGTAGACCTACAGATGATTTTAAAAGCATAATCTTATAAAGTAATGTACATGTATCATTACTGGTCAAAATATTTGTGAACTGCGATTGTTTTTCTTTTTAAAAAAGAGGGCGAGGGAATAAAACATGTTAATAACATGAAGCTATTAATACAATAATGAATATACCTACCTTTCTTGGCTACTTACCTAGATCTCCATCAGTACATGTATTGGTAGTACTAAGTTCTTTATAACATGTCATCTTTGCTAAAGTATGGAACATAAAAAACAAAATCTGAGGGATTATACAGTATAAAAAAACCCAGCTAAAATAGGAGGCTCTAGCTGATTTTGAGTATTAAATCAGTCAACATATACAGGTTCCTGGTTGTATTCAATTTCTTTTTTATACATAAATCCTGCACTTTTAAATTTATAGATCTAAACATTTTTGTCAATTTGGATTAAGGTATACAACATATTTTGAGAGGACTTGTATTTGTTGTATCAACTTGCAGGTAAATGCAAGTTCTGTACTTTACCAAGCATTTTCCCCCTTCTTCAACCATTAGGATCTGGGGTGAGGGCTACTCCCAGGGCAGTCAAAACAAAATCTCGCAGACCACAGGGGCATCTTATCCGCTTTGTGTATTTATATATGTGTGATTGAGAACAGCGGATAAGGTATTTATATATGTGTGATAAGATGCCCCTGTGCGCAGACGGAACACTGATACAGAGGATATTCTCTTGTCCACGACTGAGAAGTGAAGCAGACGATAATAACATGTTTGTACCTCTGTATTAATTCTCAATTTCACAGAGACAAAAATACACGATTGTCGAAGTCTTTTTCATTTCCATACTCAGTTTCCTTTCGTCGGTTGTCGTCACAAAGCATCTAAAATCAGAACCCCTGTCGATCGTATATTCCGAAAATCATTGTAAATGCTAAATCGTTAAAAATCTACAATTGTGACTTTCGTAACAGTTATAAACTCAAATTGTCTGCCATATTGGATAAAAAACGAGCGCTCGCCTCCGTTCAGTTGACAGGTGCGCGCCAGGTATGACACTGTTAGCGAGCACTCGCTCTGCTGAACATACCTCAGTATACACTGTACACAATATATGAACTCAAACCATGTGACTTGAACTTAGATCACGTGACTGGTAGTAAAGGTAAATCTACCAGGAAGAATAAACACCAAACCGAAAGTACTTCCCAGCCAGGTGAATATCGGGGTGGGGGCCGTGGATTCCGTGTCCATCGACAGCGATCTGGGCGGTGATCGGATGTGAAAGGTATATATAGATCATGGATGTTGTTTAAACTTAATATTATTTTCATTTGGTAGTCGTGTTAATAGAACGATCATATCGATAGATAATGTATCTAATTATCATTCTGGGTCACATGATTCAAATTTTTTACGATATTGTGAAATAGTGTATTATAATGATCAACCTGGGGTACTTTGTGTCGGATCTGGAGTGGGTTACATAATGGTTGTTGGGAGTTTTTTGAGTTGTTGGGATAAAGTGTACATAATCTTATGTACACCACCATCTCCCTCGAATTCAATTACGAAATGAATATAGATTATAAAACCAATAACTCTATTTCCCCACGGTTCGGTAGTAAAAACAGGCAAACGATGTATTTGCATTACATAATTATTTAATTTAGTTGTTATGGTCCATCATATTGACCTACAGGAAGTCGGTATACTGTCACGGGGAGTAAACGGGTGGTAACTTATAGGCTGGTCACTTTATAGTTGTTGTCCACGTTGACAGCTGAAATTTTACATATAATGTTTGTTACAGTATAATCGGTTGTTGATATAATATATTATTATGTACATGTTGATTTAAGAGTTCATTATTATCTTTGTGCTTTATAAAATAGTTCTAATGCAATGTGTATCTTGTATGAACCTTAAATAACCGAGTTCCATTTCCATTCTCAATGACCGTGTAGGGTCCAATTCCATCGCCATTGAAAGCACATTTTATGACCTTAAGATCAGGGGCGGATCCAGGAATCGCAGTTGGGGGGAGGGGCGCAACTGTATGAGGCAGGCGATCTGGGGGCCGCCTTGAGGTCCCCAGTTGGTCAAGCGCAAAGCCCTGGTGGGGGCCCAGAGGGCGAAGGCCCCGGAAGCTCCCGGATTTTTACAGATTTTTTAGGGCTTGAAATATGTCTCCTATGTAGTCGTTTTTACTATTTTCTGTCACTTTTGAAAAGGTGAAATTAATAAAATGACGCAAATTTTAAGGATTTTTTGAAAACGTATCAGTTCTCCCATTGAAAGGCGAAGATAACGAACAGTGATCAATCTCATAACTCCCATAAGCAATACAAAATAGAGAGTTGGACAAACACGGACCTCTGGATATGCCAGATGTGGGACCAGGTGCCTTGGATAAGAAAGCATCCCCTGCTTTCTTATCTACCAGCCGTGAGCCCTATATCTTGATTAGGTAAACGGAGTTATCCGTAGTCAAAATCAGTGTGCCAAGAACGGTCTAACAATCGGCATGAAACACGTCAGACAGGCAATAAAAGTCATTCAATAAATTAAAAGTTTTTGTCATTTATTTCTCTGAGAGTGGAGAAAATTATTGCTTCTTTCATCGTTTACATTTTTCTAAATAATTGTATTCTCTCTCTCTCTCTCTCTCTCTCTCTCTCTCTCTCTCTCTCAATTGGGTAAATTTACACACACACACACACACACACACACACACACACACACACACACACATATATATATATATATATATATATATATATATATATATGATTGATTGTATGTGTTGGGTTGTTATGTTAAATAGGTTATGTTAAATAGGTAGCAATACTTTCTCCAAAATATGCGATTTCCTCACCGATCATCTTCATTTTAAGGAGGTACTCTACATCGTCATAATGGCTGACTTCCTTTTCAAGCATGGATGAAAATATAGATATCAGCAATATTTGTCTATCAATTTTAAATCATTGGCTAGCTGAGTAGTTCAGTAGGTTAGCACGTCGACTGCTGAACTGTAGATCGCGGGTTCGAGTCCACCAGGTTTTCAAAACAAAAAAAATTCAGATTGGTTTAAATTACTAACAATGTATTTTTTGACTAAATAGAGTAAATATCAGTTTTCAGTTTTCAAATATTGTTGTACATATCCTCCATTTTTCATCCATATCAAATTCTCCGGTGTAGCATACCTTCTTAAGAGTCGTTCTGAAAAGTCCAATTTTTACTTTACGTAAGCGTTTGAGATGACTACTTTTGAATTCTAATACAATTTATACGTGAACATATATTAAAGATCTCAAAAGCTAACATCTGATCATGACTATCCACATTAACGACTTATAAATACAGGTGATCGGCGGAGAAATCACATGATTTTGGAGAAATCCTGACAATACTTAAAAAATTTATTACCCGTTCATCAATGATAAATACATGCTCCTAAAGCATATAATGTAAAACCTTTCTTTTAGTCGAAAAAAAAATTCCGAAACCCAAATATGATTTCATCTACACTAAGGTAAAATGGGACAAAACACAGATGGACACAGCCTGGGTACGTTTGATTGGGATGACCCGGGTAACTCTAGGGTGACGTCTGTGCATGCGAAGAGGTTAGACTCCTTGAATGTGAATAAAACAACTGTTGCTATAGTGTTATTTTGAGAAATGGCGTTAGGAATTAAACAGCTGTCTCACTTCTCCGAGGTGTCCGCTACACAGGTCCTACTTAACAGAATACGCTAGAGTACTTTAAAGTACTTTTGAGTACGCTGGTAAAATTTCATAATTTAATTCTTTATTTTGAATGTGTACCACTGTAATTCAAAATAATTCCTAAAATAATGAAAACAAACACAAACTATTCCAGATATACATTCATTAGGTTAAACTAAAGCAAAAAACCTTACGAACAGTGGTTAAATATTGCATATACTCTAAGATAATAAAACATACATAGCGTACTCTGTTTAGTAGGACCGCCGCTGCACGGCTTTAGAATGGACAACAAACTTCCGCCAGAGTTCGTTTGCACGCAAGACAACTGACATGGCATTTAATGATAAGTGGGCGTTACCTACATGTAATTGTTATTGTATATTTATGTCGGTGTATCTTGATTTATTTGGACGAAGGGCGGTGTCGAGTGCGAAGCACAGGTCTCCGCCCTTTGTCCAAATAAATCAAGATACACCGAAATAAATATCCAATAACTTACTTGTATCATGACCAATTAGAAAGGTAAAATATGTCATGTGACCAGTGGTTATTGCATGCTTTTTAGCCGAGTTGCGTTGCAAATCCCGGCTTTTACATTGTCGAAGGATAAGCGTTCAGTCGGGCGGGCGGCGTCCACAATTAGCTTGTCCGGTCTCTAACTTTAATACTTTTTGGTGCATCTTTGTGAAACTTACATAACATGATCACATCTAAATGAGGAAGGTTTCTATTTATTTTGAGGTCAAAAGGTCAAGGTCACTTTTGTCACTAAATGTCATATATTTGAGCTTGTCCAGTCTACTTTCATACAACTTGGGGCATCTTTGTGAAACTTGCATAACATGATCACATCCAAAAGTGGAAGGTTCCTATTTATTTTGAGGTCAAAGGTCAAGGTCACGTTGTCACTAAATACAATAGATTTGAGATTGTCCGCTCTCTAACTTTCATACTACTAGGGGTATCTTTGTCAAACTTGCATAACATGATCACATCCAAAAGAGGAAGGTTCCCATTTATTTTTAGGTCAAAGGTCAAGGTAACTTTGTCACAGATTTGAGCTTGTCTGGTCTCTGACTTTCATACTACTTTGTGCGTGTTTGTCAGACTTGCATATTTTGATCACATCCAAAAGAGGAAGGTTCCTATTTATTTTAAGGTAAAAGGTCAAGGTCTCTTTTTCACTATATGCTGTAGATTTGAGCTTGCCTCTAACTTTTATACATATACTTGCTGACTTCAAATCCTGATGACATTCAAGATTCATGTTAATGCTTTTGAAATCCAAAGTCCAAAGGTCAAGATCACATTAAATACCTTTTGCGGCCATTCAAAGCTTCATACTTATAAACTATATTAAATACGCAAACTGCAACTCGGCCATACGCATCTTTGATGTGTTTTAGCGATTTTTTTAACTACCCCAATGAAAAGTAAATTTTTGTTGGGTGATCGCTTGGGTATTTTCCTCTTCCCGCCATGCATGCTCATCGCGCACTTATCACCCGATAGTTGGTGAGAACCGATGTGCAGAATGTGTCTGATCAGAGCACCTCCACTATGATCATTGACGATTTACACGATTTGGATTTACAGTTTTTATTCAATGATGACCATGAGGATTTTCTCACAAGCATGTGAGGATCACACATTTCGTGAAATTTACTGGGATGATAAGGTGGATATCGACACGGCCGCGAGACTATATCAAGTGAATTCTAATTTGAACACCATGTGTTGAAATTGTCAGGTGGTGTTCAATAATTTATTTACACATGACAGTTTTAAAAAAAATATGCAAATGATGGTTCTGCCAACTGGTGTATATCCACACTTTTTTATCAAAGGAAAAAACAGCACAGCCATGCATGATACAATGATTATACAATGATTACTTGTATCATGGCTGTGGTGTTTGTCCTTTTATAAAAAGTGTATAATAATTGGAGATACACCAGTGGGGGGAACCATCATTTGCATATTTTTTTAACTGTCCTGTGTAAATAAATTACTGAACACCACCTGACAATTTCAACACATGGTGAAATCCGAATTCACGAGATCTAGGCTCGCGGCCGTGTTTGTGCGAAATGTGTGATCATTGAATAAAATCGTGCAAGCCGCCAATGATCATAGTGGAGGTGCTCTTATCAGACACATTCTGCACTTCCGCTCTCACCAACTATCGGGCAATAAGTGCGCGATGAACATGCATGGCAGGAAGAGGAAAATACCCAAGCGATCACCCGACAAAAACTTTACTTTTCAATGCGTTAATTAAAAACAAATCATGCAATAAACAAGGGCTGATCCAGGAATTGCGGTTAAGGGGCGCAACTTTTTATAAGGCATGGGCTCTGGAGACCACCTTTTTTTAACTGTCCTGTGTAAATACATTACTGAACACCAACTGACAATTTCAACACATGGCGAAATCCGAATTCACGAGATCTAGGCTCACGGCCGTGTTTGTGCGAAATGTGTGATCATCATTGAATAAAAACTGTGCACCCATATCGTGCAAGCCGCCAATGATCATAGTTGAGGTGCTCTGATCAGACACATACTGCACATCCGCTCTCACCATCTATCGGGCGATAAGTGCGCGATGAACATGCATGGCAGAAAGAGGAAAATACCCAAAGCGATCACCTGACAAAAACTTTACTTTTCAATGCGTTAATTAAAAAAAAATCATGCAATAAACAAGGGCGGATCCAAGAATTGCGGTTAAGGGGTGCACCTTTTTATAAGGCATGGGCTCTGGAGGCAGCATTAAGGTCCCCAGTGGATCCAGGGCAAAGCCCTAGTGGGGGTTCGGGGGACAAAGCTCCTGGATTTTACAAGGCTTGAAATATGTCTCTTATGTAGTAATTTTTACTATTTACTGTCATTTTCAATAAGGTGAAATTAATAAAATGACGCAAATGTTATTCGCAACAAAAGTAATCCAGTAAATCAAAAGATTTTGTCATTTATTCCTCCGAGAGCGAAAGAAATTCTTATATCGTTTACATTGACAAGAGACCACAATTTACCTTAAATTTGAAAATTTTAGGGGAGGGAGGTTAAATCCGCCAATGATAATCACTGGTCACATGACAGATAGTATATTTCTAATTCATAATACAAGTAAGTTATTGAATATTTATTTCGATGTATCTTGATTTATTTGGACGAAGGGCCGAGACGAGTGCGAAGCAGAACTCGTCACGCCCTTCGTTGAAATAAATCAAGATACACCGAAATAAATATACAATAACCTTTACATGTACTTAGATCGGGTAAATAATTTAAATCGAGATCGAAATAAATTACGGGAAGAGAGAAAAACCAGATATGCCACATTTTCCAATACTAGGAAGGGAGTAATGTATATAAGATCTATACACATTATATTCACACTCCGGGTGTGGGTCACTCCTTACCCTTGATTGAAGGTTTTTAACAAAAAATGGTAATTTAAATATATCTAGATGGGTGCGCGGCGTTTCGGGGGCGCGACGGTTCGGGACTTGGAATGGGACAGTTCGGGAGTTTGGCACCGAGAGTTCGGTGACGGCGGTTCGGGTGCACGACGTTTAATTTTCTTTTTTGATGTAGCATGTTTGCAGCAATAAATGAAAAAAAAACCTGTCATTGGCACAATCATCATATATCGATCATTTCTTTTACACACATGTAATTGTAACTTAATTCTATATACAAATATTTCATTTTCCAACAGAGACATACAATGGCCACGCCCACCAACCAAGCACAGGAGATCATCACCTGTGACCTCTGTGCCAAGCCAACCCGAAAATTCTGTAACAATTGTCAAGTCAGTTTGTGTGTGGAATGCGTTAGTAAACACGTGGACAAGCTTGACTCCCTACCACATGACATCGTTCCTTTCAAAGACAGAAAGGTTGATTTTCCTGAGTGTGAGTTTCACTCCAACCAGAGATGTGAGGTTCACTGCCAGCAATGTGATGTTCCAGTTTGCCTGAAATGCATAGTTGGTGTCCATAATGGACACAAAGTCAAGGATATGCCGGAAAGTTTTAATGACAAGAAAAAGGAACTTGAAGAGGAAACCAAAGAAATTGAATTCACCATTATTCCTCAGTGCAAGAAGAAAAACGAAGAAACAGAAAGCAAAATATCCATTACAAGGGCCGAATGTGATGAACTGGAAACAGAAAAAGAAAAACTGAGAAAATTCTGGCACCAAGAAGTAGACACCATTTTCAACACACTTGGGTCTTTGATGGAATCCCTGAAAGAGAATCACCTGGCTGCTCTAATATCCCACCAATCCAAAATAAATAATTGTATTCCAGACATGATTCAAACAGTTCAACGAAATAAAGAAATTTTGAAATCCAAAAGAGTTTTTGAAGTCACCAACCACAAATCTAAACTTGCGGCATTCAGGAACATGCCTACTGATATTGATGTCAAACTGCCATCACTCAAAACCAACATAGCCCAAGGGAGAGAACTCAGCCTGGAATTAGGAGAATACAAAGTTAGCCTGACACAGACAACACTGTCCAGTCTGACAGGGGAAGTCTCCTATTTATCTTTACAAAAGCTGTTAGAGCAAGCTAAATCAATTACAACCATTCCTACTGGAGTTAATCCTCTATACAATGTTGCCTGTGTGGGAGTGGATGAAGCCTGGGTTAGTGGTAAAGATAAAACCATAAGACGTGTTGACATACACGGGTCTGTACAGGACACTGTCACCACCACATGTAAACCCTGGCCTTGTGACATCACAGTGACCAGACAGGGAGAACTGGTGTACAGTGATGTTATCAATAGTACTGTGAACATTGTCAGACACGGGAGAACAGAGACACTGATAACCACACCACAGGGCTGGCATCCAGCCAAACTATGCTGTACTAAGTCAGGGGACATCCTGGTCAGTATGTGTACTACTGATAAAAGCCAACGTAAAATTGTCCGTTATCAGGGACACACAGTGAAACAGGAAATAGATAGAGATGACGATGGAGAACCAATCTATAAAGGAGGGATACACACACTGCGTGTGGTGGAGAACAACAATGGAGACATCTGTGCCTCTGATAGTAATGCTGACACCGTGGTCGTGGTGGACAAGTCAGGAAGAGTCCGATTCCGATACGACGGTACACCAGCCAGGAGTAAGGAGTCATTTGATCCTGTACATATAGTGACAGACTCCATGAGTCATATCATTGTGGCAGATTACAACAATGACTGTCTACACATCCTGGATCAGAACGGACAGTTCCTGAGATGTGTGGACAATTGTGGACTAGATAATCCCCTTGGACTGAGTGTGGACAGTGAGGGGAGGTTGTGGGTAGGGTTATGTGAATCAGGAGAAGTAAAAGTGATTCAGTACATGAAATAAACACACACTGTTTACAACGTGTAATATGCAGACATCAGATGATGACAAAGTTCACACAGTGCATTAATTCATTGAGATTTATAAAACCTAATCACGTTATAACTGACAGAACTGGCACGAGAAGTTACATACACAGGATATATCAATTTTAAAACTGACAAAATCAAGTTCAGACAGACAGCCAGAAATAATCACAAATACTCGTGTTAGATATAACTTCTGAATGGGTTTAAAAGTATCAGACCCCCCCCCCCCCCCCCCCCCCCCCCCCGTATATCCTAACTTATCTTAAAGTTTTATTTACTTTGTTCTGAAAATATAAGTTGATGTTACTCTAGCTGTTTGATTTAGAGTGCCTCGGGAGCCTTATCAATAATTGCTTTTTCTGGGCCATTATAGTCATTTACAATACAATGAAAGTTTATAGAATACATATGCTCTTTTAAAGTTCATTCTGCATGTACAATATCATGTCTATGAATGATCGTATACTATTTACTGGGGTTTCAACCGGTCAGTTTTCCTCGGGTAAGGGGCGGAGCTAATTTTAGGCGAGTCTAATATGCAAGCTGGCGTATACAGAATATACCAATCAGGATGTTACATGTATATATACATTGTATATGTTTATGTAAGATTTATAAACCCAATGTGATGATTTTTTCTTGTGTAGGTAAATCGAAATGTTGATCGTTGTATGCAATGAATCAAACGTAAAATTCAGAAATTTAAATTATATGTTGATTACAATTTAATTATAATCAGATCCCATAATCCGCTCATCTACTATCGCTACACATACATGTAAGTGAGTAGATGAGAGGGTCATAAGATCTAATTTTAATTAGATTGCTGTTGATTATTGATCGTTTTAACGGTTTTTTGTGACCGGGGGGGGGGGGGGGGGGGGGATCAAGAATCAATAGAATTTCTGGGCCTCCATCTGCTGGATTAATAAGAAGGGTTTCCGATGCTTGATTTTCATATATATTTTATATATATTGACAATTTAGATTCAGAAGGTTAGCTAGGTCAAAGGTATAAATGAGTATGCAGTAATGTGGGTTTAGTTTCGGGATTAATACGATTAATAAATCAATTCCTGAAAGGTCATCCTTCCACTGTTGTTGACAATGTGTGTGCTGAAGTAATTGTTCCCTCGGATTAGTAAAAGTGCGAATCCAGAAAGTGATTTGTCCCCCCCCCCCCCCCTCCACACTGGATAGCCAAACAAAAAGAAAACATACTCGTTAGTTAGACCCCAAGTACAGATTGGAACCATTTAGCCCTCCACCATCCCAAAGAGTGGATATTCTCCTTGGGGGAGGGGACATGTTAACGGATTTATGATGTTGCATATAAATCTGTGTGATAAAGACTTGAACGCTTGTACAGACTCCAGTGGTGCACTGGACCCCTTGTTTTCACCTGCTACTCAATGCCTTCCTCTGCAACGCGCACGGAAGTTGTTCTGGTCAAAATTAATTGTCCATACAATATCTGTCTACTCCAAGAATAATAAAGGTGATTACAAAACAAGAACAACATACAACAGTACTGTAAATTAATTTCAAATTAAGGTATAATTACAATCAAATCTCTTTATCTCGAACTCAGTAGACCCAAGGAAAAAACTTCAAGATATATGAGGGTTTGAAATATTGAGGTTGAATTACATTTTTAGTGCTGAAAGAAAATGTAGTTGAAACTTTCAACTTACTTCGACATATCCATGATATTCAAGATATTTGTGTTTCAGGTCGTTTGGTTGTTGTTTCATGTCCCGTCAAGAATGTTTCACTCATATTATTAAGACGTCACTAGTTGTATTATTAAGACGTCACTAGTTGTATTATTAAGACGTCACTAGTTGTAGATGAAGTACCACACATTCAGAACTATGTTTAGCCATTAGGGCAGTAGAAGGATTTTTTAATGAGCCAATGCCTGCTACAACACGGGACCTCCATTTTTAAGGTCATATCCAAAATAATTGCGATTCTCACTTTTAAATGCCAAACGTTTGGCAAAGGCGCAATCACTTCCTTTGTACTTTTTCTTAAGTTTTACGCAGCCATGGTACAAGCAGGGCTCGAACTCGTGACTTCATGATTATAAGAGAACCCCCTATCAATGAGTTACTGCTACCTGAGTCACATTGGTTCTGCTGTTGTTCAGACGTTGTGAGTTCTAATATATATATTAATATACATGTACATCTGTATATATTTTAAAAACTTCATTCCCATGAAAACGGGCTTCGGTGGCCGAGTGGTTAGAACATCACGCTGAAAATCACATGGCCTCTCACCTCTGCTCGGCGTGGGTTCGAATCCCGTTCGCGCCGGTAAGTGAGAAAGTTTCCCAGTTTACTTGCAGAAGGTCGGTGGTCTCTTCCCAGGTATATTGTATCTGGGTTCTCTCTTCCACCAACAAGAAACTGGGCGCCACCATATAACTGAAAAATTGTTGAGTGTGTCGGAAAACATCAATCAATCAACCCATGAAAACTTTTGACCCCATAATGAGACCCCAACATAATCCCAGATGGTCACAACATAAATGGACATCATTTCACTCAACATACGGTGCCGCAACACCAATATATGTACAGCATGACTAACATAAAGATGTTGTTCTAGAGAAAGTCAAGGACAAAATGTTATAGATCATAGGTCAAGCAAAAGGTCTTACCATCAGGAATCTACATGCAAAATATGAAAAAAAAAACTGTCTTCAGTATATGTAGTTCAGGAGATATTGAATAGTTTATGGTGGTTTATCTTAAAAGTAGGTCAAATTCAAATGTCAGGTTCACAAGTTCAAACACAATGGTATCAAATGAAAGGTCTGCCCCATAGAATCAAAAGACAAAATGTTAAAGCCCTAGGTTATATCGTTTAGGAAAGCTTTCATATAAGTAGGTCAAAGGCCAAGGCTGTAAGGTCAGAAAATTTGGTACAAAAATGTTTTGTGCCAAGGCGTATATTTATGAAATATAAGAGCCCTATTTTTTCACCATTCACAACTTATGGGAAAAAATGAAAACCTGCATTAAACTCCAAGGTCAAGGATCATGAATAGAATGTAAACAAAATGAATCTATATGCAAATAATAATGAAGCCTTTATTTATCCAGGATTACATATTTAGCAATAATGCTAGTTTTCAATTTGGTCCTGCATATAACATACATACAGACAGATATTAGTCATGAAAGTCCTGCAACTTTGAATAGTTCAGGAGATATTGCATATATTAGGCTTTCTTAAAAGTAGGTCAAACTCCAAGATTGAGGTCACAGGGATTCAAAATTTGGGTTCCAAAATAAGTTATTGTCACAAGGACTGTGCTGTATAAAATACGGCAGTTCTATAACCCGCCATTCTGAACTTGTGAGCAAGGCAAGTTTCAGACAGACAGACTGGACAAAACAATATGCCCCAAACTATACGCCAAAAAATTGAATTCACACAACTTGGGGACCATTTGCATTGGATTTTGTGTGGACCTGGTACTCTTGTAAAGAAGTTGGTTAAACTTAATAATACTTGGCGAGTTTATTCCCAGATATAAAACTTTGGATCTATTGTGGACCCAACCTACCCGATTTGAACACACTTGAACTACCTGAAGCTACAGATGACTAATGACCATGCTGATGTTGAGATCAAGATTTTTGGCTTTAATTTCCACTCCTATACATCCCCATATACAAATTTGATGCCTTATTGTGGACCCACCCTACCCTGGGGGCCAGGATTTTAACAAACTTTAACATCTAATTAATATTCCACTTCTTTATTAAAATTCCAAATCTGTAACGTACTACTTTCACAAAAAAAAATTACATTGTCCATACTTTGTTAAAGTGGTCATCTTTTCATGATTGAAATATGTATTGTTTACATAACATTTCAACTAAACACCAATAATAACCATTCTCTAGATGTTACAGCTGCTTATTTTGCTATATCTACATTTCCAGTGCTTTTGCCTTTGATATCTCTACATTTTGTAAAGACAACCACTTCCTCATGAATGCGTTGTAATTGTAAACAATGTGCGTATGAATACAGATACATGATAAAAATAGTATGTCTATTTTAAGGACTGGGAATTCCCATAGAAATGAAAGTAAAATGCAAATACAAGACATAAATTTCATTTTTGAAAATACAGGAGCCCCCCCCCCCCCCCCCCCCCCCATATATTTCAAAAATGAAATTAATTTCTTAATTAGAAACTTTGAAATATAACAATTACTCCATAATTTCATTGAAGGAAAATTCTCCATTTATTTGTCTCAATTCAATAATACCTCTTTTACATCATTAGAACATTTGATTCACAATGCACTCATCTGCTCACTAGAAAATAAACAAAACACAAGAAACAAGTATAAATTTCAAAACAATTTCATGTGTGGCTGGCTACAAGAATTTCAACATATTTCTACCCAATCAATGGAGAGATATACTGGACATGTTTTTCAAATATTAAAAAAATCCACTTGCATTGCATGTACCATATTCAATCCAAATGGACCCCAGATGCTTAACAGAAGAATAGGTACTGCAAGTATATGTTCATAACATTTAGGACAGGGGAAGGGGGAGGGGGGTCAGGAGAAAGGGGGTGGGGGGTTATAATCTAAACGCAATGTTGTACATGTACTTTGTTACACAATGTACTTCAATAAGATCACATTTCAGAAGAGTGCTCACACATAAAGCGTGCTGTGCAAGGGAGCTAAACCATTGTATCCCGTTTTTCAAAAATATTTAAAATTTATGGCACATAACAAGGAAAGCACCAGCAACCAGTAATTTACAATAGTGCATTTACAACCATTCTAACAACAAAAAAAAACAACTTAAGAAAACATGGACAGCGACCTTCAGTCTGTCTTTTTACCTTTGACCTTATCTTTGCATTTTACCCTGTTTTACACAGTTCAAAATTCATGAGCTAGCAAATATTAAAACTTGGGAAAGACAGATTAAACTTATTGAATAACAGACCCAAAACAACAACCTCTCCCCCAATCTTCCATCTCTGAAACATTATAATGATGCAACAAAATATAATTTAGGCAAAGCACTATACAGTTCAAGTCAGATGTTGTACACAAGGGTGAACCTACAATGACACATCTCCCAACCAACAAAATACCCCTCCCAACCAACAAAGCACGCCTTCACTATATAACAGTGATTCACGTGATATAAAGGCAGCACACAGACAAAGCTCTGATAACTGATAACACTTCAACAGGCAACTTAAATCATTACCTTCACATCATTAAACTCTACAACAAACCTCCGAAAACAAACCAGATGTACAGGTCTGATTGTATCTGCTATCAAATTTAACAGAAAAGAAAATGTTGAAATAGTTAAGACATTACACCTTTACGGAGAAAATTTACTTGTCATATAAATTCTAGATCCAAGTAATGGTAACACTGTCACTTGATTTATGTCCATCTTGAAAGACCAGATTCAAAATGCACAAAATTTGAATACCATCTTCCAGCTTTCATTTGAAAATAAAAACGATTAAAGCGCAATAAATGAAAATGAGACTAAGTATTGACCAAAGTGATATGTTTGAAAATCTGAAAAAGAAATCCCAAAAACCAAAACACCGGATTAAAAAAAAAACTAAACCAATCAGACAATGCTGCAGTGTACCAATAACCGCACAGTAAACAAATAAGTA
The DNA here is from genome assembly GCF_947568905.1 of Ostrea edulis. Lineage (NCBI taxonomy): Eukaryota > Metazoa > Mollusca > Bivalvia > Ostreida > Ostreidae > Ostrea > Ostrea edulis. Next base: position 79,463,971 of record NC_079170.1, read on the forward strand.
AAATGTCACAACACAAAAGTTGCAAATATAATTGAAAAATATATTAATATGGTTCATAACTTTCAAGTAAACTGCCCCCCCCACCCCCACCCCTGTGTATGGCATTGTCTGTTTAATAGAAAAAGATATGAAAAGACTAAAGCTATAGAACCAGGATTCTTTCTTCTTTTTTTTTTTTTTGGCATCAAGTTCAAATTCTTTAAAAGGCATTTATGGAGTTTATCACCACACATTCTTTAGAACTGGAGGCAAAGAACTCCCACATCAAAATAAGTCCGACTTATTCAAACTTCATCCTCCTCTTTATATCTGAAAAATAGAAAAAACAAAACAAATCGGGGATATTAGTAAGTCTGATGGATGCTTACTGAAATGCAAATGAACTTCTGATGATGAATGACTCATACAAAGATCAATAACTGTTGAAATACTGATGAAGGGTTGGTTTCTTTTGACTTTTACAAAATGACCTTAAGTGACCTATTATTTATTTGTGTGATATATGACCAATACCTGTTCAAAACTTCTTCATATATAAAATATATTCATATATAAAATGACCTTGATTGACCTTTGTCTGAAAGCCATTTGCCTATAATTACTTATTTGTATGATATATGATCAATAGCTGTTCAACTAGAAAACTGACACGGTTAACAAGGGCGCTGCTGAGGGTTATTAGAGGAAAGTGACATCTGCATTTGATATAGCAATGTTTGGGGCTGGTATACATGTACAGTGTATATGTTAGAATTAATAATATTCAAAGATACACCGGAGTGCAAATTCGTGAAAAAGGAATCATGAAGCATATGCAAATGTAAATTACTTCTGTTTGACATTCAATTTAATTTCGTATTCCGATCCTGATCAAGAGTTGTTGACTGGGAATGACGTACATTTCATTTAATATACATGTAAAACCAAGCATTTTTTAATATCATGTTAAAAAAAATATATATATACTCATACAAAATGTTGTAGACTTATTTTTTGTAAGTTTTCTATATCAATACAATATATCATAATTCAAATTGAATTATCTCCCTTCGACAGTGGTAAATAGATAGTCATAACAAAGATAACAACATACACACAGACATGACCCCCAAAATCTATAGGTGTCTTCCTCTTATTGTAAATTATTTCTGTACAAAATTTGAAAACTGTACAATGAAAACTGAGAGTTATCTTGTTACAAATAAAGTGTTGATGGACTGACAATGTGATTATTATAGGGCTCCCGCATTTCATGCAGGGCCCTAAAAACTGTTGAAATAAGGAACTTTTCACTTATTTAAGGTATATGTTCTGAGTGACCTTAACCTTTCCAAAATGTCCTTGGTCCAAAAGTCCCTGTCTCAAGGAGTATTTATGATCAATTTCTGATGAAATGTTAGGAAGTGGGAAATTTTATATCAAAAACCGTTGAAATAAGGAAATTTTATGTTCTGTGTGACCTTTACCTTTCCAAAAGGACTTTGAAATACATTGCATCAAAAGTCCTTGTATCAATGAACATTTATGATTAATTATATCAATTTCTGATGACAGACACACATGGGAGTTATATGCTCCCTAAACATTTTCTGGGGAGCACAAAAAAATCATGCATAATTACTACAATGATTTTATCAAAGTATTAAGAAAATGTTGGCTTGAAAAGAAAATATACTGTACATACTACTTAAACATTTTTACAAAACTCCAAAATTTTCACAAATATGTCTTTGACATTATTGCATAAATGTAACTGGAAGTTATACAAAATTTCAAAGTTCTGTATTTCAAATATCCCCAGTCTGTACTAAATTGTAGACCTGGTTTTACACCGATTTTATTTTTGAATAATTTCCCAATGGTCCCAATTGTTAACTGCTTGCTTCGTTTCCCTTTATTCCTTTTCATGAGTACAGTATATGTATTAATCAATTAAGTAACTTTTTGTTCATTCTTCTAATCTGGTAAAAAAAAAATGCAGATCTTCAGAACGTCCTAATATCAACCATTGCAGCGAATTCACATACACACATAAAATATCAACCATTGCAGCGGATTCATATATACACATAAAATATCAACCATTGCAGCGAATCAACATACACACATAAAATATCAACCATTGCAGCGAATTAACATACACACATAAAATATCAACCATTGCAGCGAATCAACATACACACATAAAATATCAACCATTGCAGCGAATTAACATACACACATAAAATATCAACCATTGCAGTTGATTCACATACACACATTTTCTGGAGTTATAAATACACAAGGTACATACATTTATCAAACTTCACTGCTAATTCGCAAGCAGACATTTTCAGGAGTTAGGAATATACATGGTAAATATTAGGCTTCAATGCTGATTTTCAGCTCTACGAATACACCAATATTTCAAGCTTCTGTTTCTAGAGATTCATGGACAAATTAGAAGATAATTTACTTCAACTAATTATTTAAGGAATGACTTTAATTCTGGGGCAAGTTATACGAGTATAACCTGGTTTGGGTCAGTTTACGCTTTATAATCCGCGAAGCGGATTATAAAAAAGCGTAAACTGACCCAAACCAGGTTATACTCGTATAACTTGCCCCAGAATTAAAGTCATTCCTTATAATTTAATGCAAGAGACAAAGATGCTAACCTTCGTTTATCAAAATGTACATACACTCGGAAAAATACAAGTCAACCAAGCCGCGCAATGATTTACTTAGCAACAGCGACACGAAGCGTCTAGATCTAGCTGCGAAGCCAAAGGTCGCCATCTTTAATCTTAGTTCTACGGAGCCTAGCCATTTATCAAAATATTGTATCGAAAGTGAAGTTTATCATGATAGAAAATATGTGTAGACTATCCATGTAATGAGTATTTCGCTGCCCTTTAGAGATAGAGATCGACTTTGAAGTCGATCATCTCCGACAGATTGAGAAAATACGGGAAATTGCATTGTTTAGGCCTACCCAAAATAAATCTGCAAATATCCGAAAATGCAATAATTTACGGCTTTCAACTCTGTGAAAACTTCTACTAAATGAAAACTTACCCTTGTATGCAATGTTATCGCTAATAGTAAATCCGACACAAGAAAATATGTAAGCAAGTAACAAATAGCATCCACATGTCAATGTGTCTGACGTCATGTGATAAAATGTGACGTATGAATTTTTGCTTGCTTTGTTGAAAGACGGATCAAGGAATGAAACAACGCACCCCCCTTCTTTTCCCCAGTGAGAAATGTATTTCAAAATGAACAGGGTAATACTTACTTGGCAAATCATTAATTCGAATATAATATATTTGTTTTAATCTATCAATAGTATTATTCGACCATACATACAGAGAAAGATGTTTAACAAAAGTGATTTGCGTACAAGTAGGCCTAGATGCTAATATTGACAACGAGAAAACAACATGTGTATCAAACCGAAGTATCTTATTGTGCACGTTGACTTTCTATTCCATAGAAGTTTAGAGAGAGAAAAAAAAATAGTTCCGACATCTGGTTGTCAAGTGGGTGTGTCCCCATACCAAACCAGCTGACCAAACCAGGTTATACAAAAATAACCTGTGTTCTTCAATTGGAATTTGACCAATCAGAGACAAGGATACAATAAGAATTAAATTATTACCAGTTATGGATCAAATTACTTCACTTTAATCACAGTGTTTGTGTAATGAATTTGTGGGGGCCGATTTTTGTGAATCATGACCTTAACAGTTCTCATGGCATGTAATTTCCTGGATATGGTTTCTACACATTGAAACATCATACAAAACACATGTACGTGTATCCACCGGTAGTTGAAATCTAATGAAATAACCCCCCCCCCCCCCCCCCCCCCTGATATATGCTTATTTCACACTACCAATTATGACATGGAAATTGCATTCTCGTTTTCGTCTTCTAGAAAAATTAAAAATATATGCACTTGTATCATTTTTACAATACACAATGACAGCCATAGTTTCTTGCATATTTGTTTTCATCTACTCACCGAGATCCTTTCCGAAACCTGACTGTTTGAATCCTCCGAACGGAGAGGCGACGTCCGTTTTGTTGTACGTGTTGACAAACACGGTTCCGGCGTCGAGGTGGTCTGCCACATACATAGCCTTGTTAATGTCCTTCGTGAAGACCCCAGAGGCCAGACCATATTCCGTCCCGTTAGCACTCTTTAACACGCCATCGACATCCCTGTTAAAGCAAGTTCAAATCTGAATATGAAATCACAGAATGGAGACAAATGGAAAGTTAATCACAATGCTTCCTAGATAGTTTTTGGTTAACTGTTGAAAGCTCTATATTTTTAGTTTCTGTTTATAACTCTTTCAACAAATTATCTGAATCATCGCCTTAAACTTTTCTTAGAAGTTGTTTATTTTCTCATGGGTGCATGCTCTCCTTCAAGGTCACACTATACAACAGATAGGGTAAAATTTGCAAACCTTAATTGGATGGCAATGAGTTTCACAAAAATATATTTCAGTGTTAATTTCACTTGAGTGAACATTTTCATGAGCTTCACAAAAGTAGGTCTTTTTTAACTCTCTCTCTCGAGTGAACATTTTCGCGGTAACCCTCACCCATCCTGAAACTTCGAGATTATCATCACCGGTCCAAACGACTCCTCCTGGGCAATAAACATGTGATCCTCGACATCCGTAAACACAGTGGGCTCCATGAAAAGTCCTGTGAGAAATGTACAACATCTTCATCAAACGAATCAATAGCAATTGTGTGTAATTTTCTTATTCAACATGAGGCCCACAAGCCTTAACAGTCACCTGAGCATTAGTTAAAAGTATCACTAGCCCCAAGTGCCATCAATTCATGAAGTTTGTTTCAAGAAAAGCCCCGACTCCTTCTTCCCTCTATACTGAGCCCTACCTTTCATGTCCACTTGCTTGCCCCCGTACACAAGCTTGGCCCCCTCTTTGACTCCCACCTCGCAGTACTCTAGTAATTTTTCCATGTGAGCTCTGTGGTTCTGAGGCCCGTGGTCGGTGGAGCGATCCAGAGGGTCCCCGATCTTCATCTTCTTGATCTCTCCAATCTACAATAGTCAAACTTCTGTTACAAGATAAGTTCCCTATGATTTACATTAATCTCCACAATCTACTATAGGAAAACCTCTGCTGTTACAAGATAAGTTCCCTATGATTTACATTAATCACCACAATCTACAATAGGAAAACCTCCTGTTTTACAAAATACACATCGTTCACTATAATTCATATTCATTGATTTTCAAAGTTCATATGTACATGTGTAATATCTATATTAGCACTTATTTCAATGTGACTTCCTATAAATTGTTGTCCATCAGCGACACCATGACAGTTTTTCAGTAATTTGTAATCATAACTTCCAAGTCTTGAGAGGAGTTACATGAACCTGTCTTACAATAGGTGACCGAACAAGAGGCCATTGGCCAGATCACAGTCTTGAGCTACTGCATTTTCTTACGTCACAAATTATCATATCTTTGAGTCCCCAGCTTGAACCTAAGGGCCATGGTGTGGACAAACTTCAATCTACTCTACATGAGGATGCTTACATATTAATTCGAAAAAATGTACTATAAATTTGGTTCTCGAGAAATTTATCCAAATTTTTTATATGTACACATGTACATGCATATTCCTTGACCCATTTGTCATGTTAAATGGAACAGCCAATGCACCCTTTGACCTTGATGACACTCCATATATGGTAATGATTTTGCAAGACAGGTGGTACTAGAATACCGGAACGAACTAGTTGGCAACAAACATGTATTTACTGCATGATGAAAGTAATGTCAATTTCAAAAGAAATATGAGAGAAAAGATTCAGTGAATGTAAATATATATCTATGAAGTGTCAACAGCTGTCTGACAACAAACTACAGACAAACTTTGATCAGAACAGCTCACATCATCTTTCAAATCATGTGAGCTAAGTAAGATGTAAGATTAGTGTCATGCATGCATGGTAAAAGAAGAATTGATTTTTGTCTAGCATATGAAACTGATGGCTTCCTGCAATTCAACTCACGATGCGTTCCAAATATTCGTCGTGAATAGATTCCTCCACGAACAGTCGTCCTGCGGCAATACAGTTCTCTCCTTTGTTGAAAAACACGGAACTCAATCCCTATTAATAAGCAAAACAATTATTTCTTACAAGTGACTGCATATAAAGTAGAACAAAAAAGATTTCATTGTTTCAGTATTGTCACTTTTGACAATTTACTTTATGAAAACAAAATACGTACAGTGCATACTTATACATTGTTTCCTTGGTCAAACCAAACCAAACCATCAAATCATGTAATCAACCAATTTTATTTATTATAAGAGTAAAATACTAACAACAATTGTCCATGAATCTACGTATAAATTAAATTTTGACAAAATCACATAATTTCATGCAAACAAAATTTGATTCCACCACACTACCACAAAACACATGTTGAGCCTAATTTTGTCCACTTAATTTTGCTCCTTTGATCTTTCTTAAATTATATTAACAAAGATCGACCCACATAGCATTTTGACCTATAACCCTTGACCTACTTACCATTCTAACAGCTTTGTCCATATCACAGTCGCTAAAAATAATCAGGGGAGATTTCCCTCCCAGCTCCAGCGACACCTTCTTCAGATTAGCTTTGGCACAACTGTAAATTATCGAAACATCGAAAATCATAAGTAAACATGACAGAGATTCATATGACTGCTATACATGTCATGTAAGTATCAACGTTATTCATGTTAGGGGTGGTTTAATACGGACATAAAAAAAACAAAAACAAAAAACTGAGATGACCTTGAAGTGGAAAAAACATTACTATTGCAATAATGGTGGTTTAATATGGACAAAAAAACGCACTAAGATGACCTTGAAGTGGAAAAAACATTACTATTGCAATATACAGGATGCCCCCCCCCCCCCCCCCCCCCCCCCCCCAAGATCATGTGAGAAAGCTCCAGACCACATTATCAGTAAGAATTAGTTATATGGGGTAATATAGGAAAAAGAGTTCTATATTTAACCTTTTTAATGGGTTAAAACATGAAAATGAATTCTAGGTAGATTTAGGCAAGGATATTAAAGAAAGCAATATACATGCATTTGAGTAAAAATTCAATCAAAAGCTCTCCTTTCTTATACTTAAAGAAAACTAATTACAATTCTATGACATTGCCAATCAAAGAAGAAAGACAAAGAGTTTATCTCCCAACCTTTCCATGATGGTTTTTCCTATCGGAGTGGATCCAGTAAATCCGAGTTTTCTGATGTCTGGATGATCCGACATGGCTTGTCCAATGGAAGAGCCTTAAAAGTAAACATTTAGAGATCACGGTCAGAGTGCATGAACAATCTTTCTTCATTCGAATTCATGATAATTGTAACAATCCGTTATAATCTGATGGCTGTTGTGAGAGTTATCCCTCCTTGATGTAAACTCTTCAAGCATCAAGTCTTGGAAGTAAACTCGGTTTATTCTACCTCTCTACCCAAGCAGTCACAGACATAACTCATCTGTCCTGTCCATAAAAGAGGCTCTCTCTTTTTTCTCTTTTTTTTCTCTCTATCTTTCTTACCTGGTCCAGGTAAGATGTTAATGACACCTGGAGGGAAGCCAGCCTTGACGACCAGCTCCGCAAATTTGAGGGCTGTCAAAGGTGTTACCTGCAGAAAACATCAGAAATCAGCATGAAATTAACACGGTGACCTTGCTCTCTTTAAGAACTTTAACACTCTTATATTATTCTACAATAAGTTATGTTCTCCACATTGTTTTCTGATTTAAATTAGCAAGGCTTATACAAATTTTACACTAGTCATGAACAGTCTTTGTAATAATTTACACCAAATTTACAGAATTCCATAATAAGAAATCTGATCAAACTAGAAAACAAACAGTCAGAAAGTGCCCTGTAATGGATGTTTTAGAGGCAGAAATGGCATAGAATGTGATGTAACAAGTCATCAAAAAAGTGTACGTCCCATAAATCTGCGACAACAAGGTTGATAAATCTGAAAAATTAAAAGGGTCTCCCTCTGCCTAATCCAAGTACTATCATGTATAAATCCAAAGGTAAATTACTGTAAGAGTGGTTATTTACGTAGGGGTTAAGTATGCATTTTTCCATGTCCAATATTATGCGTGGGGAAAAATATGTGGGAACTGAATACTCTATATATCCCAATCAACTATTTATAACTATATGCATGGGGGAAATTTACGCACTTATCACGTGACCACGAAATTAGTGTAAATTTCCCCCACATGTAAATAACCATTTTTACAGTAAGTCATTATGTGTCATAAAAAGTGTTGACAGACGGACATATATACGGACAGTGATTACAATCACCAGGGTCAGAGATGTTTATCTGTGCTGATCACATGATTTGTGAGTCAGCATCAATCACATGTTTGTCTTTGCTGATCACATGACCCATGAGCCAGCATCAATCACATGTTTGTCTTTGCTAATCACATGACCCATGAGCCAGCATCAATCACATGTTTGTCTTTGCTAATCACATGACCCATGAGCCAGCATTAATCACATGTTTGTCTTTGCTGATCACATGACCCATGAGCCAGCATCAATCACATGTTTGTCTTTGCTAATCACATGACCCATGAGCCAGCATCAATCACATGTTTGTCTTTGCTGATCACATGACCTATAAGACAATGTTAACCCCATTTACAATGTACCTGTGCTGGTTTCAGGACCACAGTGTTTCCTGCTGCCAAACAAGCTGCCATTTTCCATGCCAACATCATCAGGGGATAGTTCCATGGCACCACAATAGCACACACCCTGAAGTAGACACTCTTGTTTTAGTACATCTCCATGAAGAACAATCTACATTATTTATAAACATTAATTTTGGCTGTGTTTTCGTAT